>NC_083648.1:10828738-11128738 GCF_963576545.1 Limanda limanda
ATTTTACCCTTTGAGTTATCAGAGTATGAAAAACCATATAAACGATTTGATATATATATCATTTTGTTTTTAATCTGAGCCCGAGTTCAGGTACCATATTAAAAGACTGCATTTAAAAATAGTTGCTACAATTCAAAGTGCATCACAGCAGTGAGTTAAAAACATTCTCCAGGCCTCTCCATCTTACGAACCTGTTGTGAGAATCGAGATGTCCACGAAGCCCGTCCTGGGGTCGGTAGCCGACTGTTTGAGCGCCTCCCGGTGGAGCCGCTTGGCCTCCTCCACGTCGATGGTCTCCACCTTCTCAGAGAGGCGCACCTTAGCGTGGGCCTCCGCCAGCCGGATCAGGGACTCCAGCTGCCGGGGGTAGGCGGACACCATTCCTCGACCGCTGCCTATCTTCCTCATGTCCACGTAGGCCTGTGGACCAACACACGCACAAGGTCATCAAAGGTTCTCGAAACAAATCTGTCTGGAAATGTTCACCCTCACACTAGGAGACTGTAGAACTTGGTGGAGGGAACAAACCTCAATGAGGCACTGGCCGGCTTCTTCGCTCAGCCTTGGACTGATGGTGGTCCGTGCGTATGCGATGTAGTCCTTCAGCACGGCCATGTCCAGGTACTCCTCCTCGATCTGCTCCTCGCTCTGGTAGTAGAGCGACACCAGGTGGTGGGCCAGCCGGCGGTCGTACGCCTCGTCTTGAGGGTCCAGCATCAAGAAGATAAGATCGAATCTGGTGGAGCGCGAAAACTTTACGTTAAAAAACAATAATGTGAGAATAAATCATGAAGATCTGATGAAAAATAACTTCAGGCCGGATGTCGAAACTATTTTCTCAAACAGTTTTCATTCAGCATCATATGCTGGTAACAAGTGTTACTAATAGGGCTGGGCAAGTTAACTCGTTTTAAATCGAGTTAACTCAAGTGATGAGTTAACTCGATTGTTTATCCGCCAATTATTTTCTTTTTTCCTGTTCTGCAGCAGTCAGCAACAGACTTTCACAAAATAAAAGCCTGACTTTCACAATAAAACAATAAATAATCAAACCTGAGTTTATGCGAGATAAAGTAATTAATCGAGTTAACTCATCACTTGAGTTAACTCGATTAAAACGAGTTAACTTGCCCAGCCCTAGTTTCTAAGTAAATCAGATCTAAAACCAAAGGATGCTCAAAATATCCTTCAAAACATTCACTCGTTTGAAATGATAATTTAGTGATTTGCCCTGACAGACAGTCGTCACCTGGACAGCAGCGTGTGCGGCAGCTGGATGTTCTCAATGGTCGTCTTCTTCGGGTTCCACTGAGATTCCACCGGGTTGGCGGCGGCCAGCACAGCGGTACGGGCGTTCAGCTGGCAGATGATTCCAGCCTGAGGAGACATGGTTCACGTGTTGGATCTCTTGGTCTCATATGTTCCTTGTTTTTCTGCACATGTATGAAATGAATCACATGTACCTTGGCAATGGAGAGGGTCTGCTGCTCCATGACCTCGTGCAGCACCGAGCGCGTGCTGTCGCTCATCTTGTCGAACTCGTCGATGCAGCAGACGCCGTTGTCGCTCAGCACCAGAGCTCCCGTCTGCAGGACCAGCTGCCGGGTCTCCGGGTCCTTCATCACGTAGGCGGTGAGACCCACGGCGCTGGAGCCCTTTCCCGAGGTGTACTGGCCGCGGGGCACCAGGTTGTGGACGTACTGCAGCAGCTGGGACTTGCTGGTGCCGGGGTCTCCGCAGAGCAGGATGTTCAGATCCGCGCGGAAGTGGCCGCGGCCGGTGTGACTGAAGTCCTTGGTGCTGCCGCCGAACAGCTGCAGCAAGATGCCCTGGAAGGAACGGACCAGTTCAGTTTTTTGTGCACATTAGTTTCCGTCAAATTCTCGATAAAGTTCTGGATTAGATGCATGTTAAAATGTGTACAGAGCCCTGAAATAAACACACCCGCATATATAGAGCAGTTAAACTTCACCCATTGTTTCCTGCTGCAATCTATGAAAAATAGTTTGTCTATAAAAAAAATCAGGGTTCATACACATTTTGACCAATGGATTTCCATGACTTTTCAATAACTTAAACCAAATTTCCATGACCAAACATTTTGTGAGAGCTCGGTGTATACATGAAAAAGTGACAACATTTTGTATTTAAGCTAACAATGAGAATTTCAAAGCACACAGTATACCTTGAATTACATAAATGAATGAGACACTAGTTTGATTGAGGTCTTTGTCTGCTGTAACCCATGGCATGTACTTTTCCATTTGTAGCCAAGTATGGTTAACTCTACACTTCCATGGCATAGTGCATTATCCCGCCTGCCTCCCCACCGAACTTTTCAATTAGTATGAGAGAGTATGCTTGTATGCTGTATATTTTGAGCGTATTTCTTTTAAAAGCTTATGAATCATTTAAAACTCAGCGTAAATGAACGACATGAAAATATGAATATAACCAATTTCCATGACTTTTGGGATTACATTTTTTTCAAGCACTTTTCCAGGCCTGGAAATAAACATTTAACAATTCCATGTCTTTTCCAGGTTTTTCATGACCGTAGAAACCCTGAAAAATACATGTGGCCATTAAATCCATTCACCAGGCAGTGTCATGTGTGAGACAGTTTGTGTTTCGTGGTCCTTGTGGAATTCCACGCTCATATTCTGTTCCACACAAACCTTCTTGATGTCCTCGTGCTCGTAGATACTCGGCGCGAGTGCAGAGGAGAGGCGCTCGTAGACGTCCGGCTTGGCCGCCAGCTCCTTCAGCGTCTGCACTCGGTCCTCGGTGAAGAGCTTCTGGTCGGTCTCGTCGCCCAAGCCGTGGAGACGCTTCTCGTCAGTCTTGCGGAAGTGGATGGCGTCGATGTGGGTCTTGTACACGGACTTCACGTTGCTCTGGCGCGGGTTCACGCGCATGGGGACGGCTCTGTAGACACCTGCAGGGACGTGTGAGGAACTGTTCAGTGATCGTTCAACAGCTCTACTCAAGAGTTTAGTGCAGAAATGATTGAGTTCATCAATAACTTTGATAGGTGATGGATTGTTCATGGCGAACATCGTAAATATGAGGATTTTTTGTAGAATTATCTTAGAATTGTGGACAGTCAGTCAGAAAAATGAATAGAGTTTAGTGGAACTGATTCAAATGAAATGCAAATATTCTAAAAATCAATGGTAATCTATGGTTTTCTGTAATTTTCCCCCAAAAAGAAAATATTCTATGCTAGAGGACTTTCTGATTTCAAATATTTGATGTTTTGGGGGTTTAGAAGCAGGTTGATGAATAAATCTGAGGACATCTATTTAAAATCGGGGAAAAAAGAAAAAAATAAACTCAGATAAATAGATGAGATCTTACCAGTGATGTTTATTCGGTCTCCTGGCTGCACTTTGTCCACCAGGTCGTTATGAGCATAGATAATAGTTGTGTGTGGCGTCTGACCGGCCGGCATGTCTTCAGGAGACTCCTGAATTTTGATCTGTTGCGACAGAAGATCAACAAATTAACAGATGTCGTCACCTCAGGGGCAACGTGTCCCCAATCGCCACCTCGCATATTGTGAGCTGAGGTGTTACTGACTGTTTAGCAATCTGCCCCTCAACCCCACCCAAGTCTCACCATCTGCTTGTCGGAGAATGCGGAGCGGTTGTGAACGAGCGCCAGGCTGTGGGTGGTGTTGCAGTTCCGACACACAGCCGGCTCCGCGATGCGCCCGCGGTCCACCTCCACGCGGGTGCTGTAGGCGCACACCTGGCACTGGAAGAACGCCTCCTGCATCTCGGGGATGAGCTGCGAGGTGCGGATCACCATGCCGCTGATGGTGATGAGCTGATCGATGTCTGCGGAGGCAAAGCATACGGAGACACAGAAGCTTTAGGCTGAAGCCGATACCTCACATTTTATCCAAAACCAGGGCGAATCTTCACAAATATCCCACACTAAATATGGGATGAATATGTTGCCCTGATACGTGCGATCCACGTTAACGTGTGCACACACCTTCTGGGTTCAGGCTCCGCATGTTCCTGGTTTTCAGAGCGTTGTAGGGGCGAACCTGGATCTGGTATTCCAAGATGGAGTCTGGGAAACGCTCAAAGAAAAGTTCGTTGACGGCCATGTCGAAGGTTGGAATGACTTCCTGCAGGGGAAACAAATAACTTGGTTATTAGTGTCAATACGTCAAACAGCCACGTTATTAACAATAAATAAAATTTGACAAAGGATCAGAAAGCTTCCTGTAGATTTAGTGTGACAAAGATAATCTTAAGTCAATTCCAACTGAAAACTATGATTAATTTACCAGAAGATACTGATCTATGATCTATTTAGGAAATCCATAGGATGTCTGCTTCTAATCAGTTTAACTTATAGGTGGAAATACAGATTGATCCTTTTATGAATGTACAAGAAATTTATGAAGACTATTTACAGCAAAATCGCATAAAAACTGTAAAACATAAATCTTAATACACAAGAGAATAACGTGTGGTTATTAAGTAAAAGGACTTTACCTGTGGGTAACAGATGAGCTGCCTGTAAAGTTCTGCATCAAAGGACTGAACATGAAGACTATTCACATTCAGCACCGGATCTCCAACAACACTGATCTGTGGGAGAGAAAAATATCAACTATTAAATATACAAAAATGAGATTTGTTGCAATATGATGATTTAATAAAATAACAAATGCAGAACAACCTCTATTTACCCTCATTTCCTTTGAGCTCTTTATTCACTGTTCAAAAGTGACCAAAATGTAGCTCAAATGATGAAATGACCGGATTTAAACCAGTGTTTTGACTGGTGGTATCGTGCCTTCTCCCCATTTACACCATCACGGAGTCTTACTCTACCTCTTCCAGCTTCTGCATGTACAACGGCTCGTTCAGATCCAGGCCAGCGTTCTCGTCTTCGGTGGACGTCTGGTCGATGAACCTCTGCAGGAACCTCTGGAAGCCAAACAGCACAAAACATGCAAACATCAGCTCTAATGGCTTCGCAGCAGGAAAGTGTTTTAAGAAATGATTTAATGTGTGATGATGTTCATACCTGAAACTTGTCCTTGCAGATGGCCACGTTGACGTCAGTCCCCCAGATCACCAGTCGCTGGCCGGCTTCGCTGGCGACTGCACCGTCAGCGGTCGGCTGAAAACAGTTTTGTGATGGTTTTAAGTTTCAAATATTGCTTTAGTTTTTATCTCATACGAATATAAACGATAATAACCAATGCGCTAAATCTCGACTCCTCCACTTACCGGCTCAGACTGGAGATCGACCTGTGGACCCTTCCTGACCGACCCCAGGTCAGGACGCTGCCGGGCGGGGGTGCCGCGCACGCCGCTGCGAGGGGTCCCTTCCACCCTGGAGCTGGGGGTCCCGTACATGAGGGGGGAGCTCATGTCCACATCATGGGGTAAGACTGTTAGGAGAGAGACAGTTAAAACCTCTCTAGTGGATAATGATAAAACAATACACATGGAACATCCCATTAAAATGTGAAACTTTGTTTTTGGGCAATATATTGTTTGAAACGTGGAACATAAAAGACAAAAAACTGCTCGCTATACTGTTGGCAACTAGTAAGAAATGTGTCATGAGGAAATGGTTAAAAGTGGACCCTCCCACCATTGATGAATGGATTGAAATTGTGTATGGGATTTATGTTATGGAAAAGACATCTTTTTCCCTCAAGGTCGAGAAAGACATTCTTTATTAGACCTGGACCAAATGGACTGAGTATGTAAAACCAGTTAGATCTGATTTATTTGAATATACTTGTGTTTTGTGTGATCCTCTTTTTTTTTGATGTGAAGTGTGCTCCTCGGTTGTGTTCTCTTTACCTCTGTTATTGTTCCTACATGGAGTAGTTTAGGTCCATAAAACAAAACCCAGTACTATACCCGCCAAATATTTTGTAATAAAGATTAAGGTTGAACTACAAAAAAAAACAACAATACACATCAAGTCACACTGGGCAGGGTCTCACGCACCCGATGGTCGTGGGCTGGAGAACAGAGAAGCGTCCTGAGGAGCCGAGGGACTCAGCAGGTCGGTGGCCGGGGAGGTGGGCATCGGCATCAGGTCCCCGGTGGAGGAGTCCTGCCCCCGGCGCCTCTGAGAGGGAGGCGAGATCGGGCCCTCGCTCATGGCTGAGGATACACAGAACACGAGTAGAGAAATGAATAATAGTGTACAAGAGACCTCTTTTAAATATTAAAACCATCTCAGAATCTTTCAGCAGGAGGTTTTGATTCATTTTGGAACCGATGAACTCACGTGTGGACGGGTTGGTGCTCCTTCCACGTTTGCGGCCTCCAGGAGTCGACATTGGTGAAGACATGGTTGCTGCAGAATCTAAAGATGCAAGGGATTCAAATTAAATGACCTGCAGATTTCAAATTACAGTTCTAAACCTATACTCTGGATTTCATACATCTGTTGTCTGAGTTTAAACTACAGGTCTGTTGTGTTTGTTTCTTCTGCTGGGATGGAAGCGAGGGCACCAGGCTCATATCTTATATCGTTCAGTCATCAAGGGTTTGAATGTTTGAGCAAATCTCCTGAAATCATGAACCAGTGTGTTGACGTACTGTTAAACTGAGAATCCTACTCTTCCTGTTGTTTTATTCACAGATTTAATGCACATAATGTGTAGATTGAAGGATCGGGACTGATATTGTATCATCTGCCATCTATCTGCTAAATGAAATGCATAAACATGTCTTTAAGTGGAACTGAAATCTGTTAGGATTCATAATATTCACATGTGACACCACACTAGTGTTTTCTAATTCACGGTTAAAGAATAAATGTAAAAGTTCTAATTAAGGCCTTTGTCCATCTTCTATTATGACAAACTCTGTAGCTGCAATGTTTTGGTGATTGGCTTAAATAAATCAATATTCCATTCTACAAAATAAAAGTTATCTGTGATCCTGAGACTCATGGGTCCTGCCTCCACTTCGTTAAAACTGGGTCTTTGGGAGTTTTATAGAAAACTCTGGGTCGGTTCACGTCATAACTTTTCCACCATTTGACATGAGGCCACAGAAACAATGAGCTGAAACCTGCTTCCACTGATCTGACGCTTTAAACCGAACAGGCGAACAAATCTGACTGTTAATGTTGAATCACTGAGTCGAGTTCAAGCAGCGACGCTTTGATTTCACCACCATTGTTCCCAGTTTGATGCTAAACCAGTAAAAATACACTCAGACTGTTCTTACCTCTTCTTGTGTTCACGTCCGTGTGCTGCAGAACTGGCGCGAAACTGCCAGTGACGTAATTTTCGCGGGGAACTTCGGACCAATGGGAGGCCGGGATGGTGCGTTTCCTGCCAGGCGACTGGTTCACTTCATAGAGGGAGGGAGGGGAAGTCGGATGACTTTCTACTAATGCGACTTCAATAAAACATAATGAGAAGTCTTCATACATATATAAAGTACTTTAAATACAACTATATAACTATAAATCTTTCTCATTTGTTAATAAAAATACATTGTGTGTTTCCTGTGTGTGATCTTCTACACACTCACACCCTGAGCTCATTTGGTTTGGTCCAACAGGAAAACAGTCCACGTCTCTCTTTATTGAAACTTTTCACAATAAAAAAAAACAAAAAAACAATTCAAATAAAGAAATAAAAATAAGTTACAAGTCCTTAAACGTGTGAGGACACATTAGATAACCAGACTTACAAAAAAAATAGGTAGGAAAATTAATTAATAAACAAGCTTTATGTACATACAACTAAATAATTAAAACATTTAATTTGGGCAACTCTTCTGCCTCAAAGTAAAAATTAACAATTGCTATAATAATACAGACAAATGTAATGATAAAAAACTAATAAATATAAAATGCACTACAGTTAACCATCTTCTGAATATTAAAAAAAAATCATAAATATTGAAGAATGTCATTGAATTTAAATATTTCCATCAATGTAAAAGGAAATTGTAAAATCCTGACTTGGATTTATTGCCAAACTGTAAATGAAATGAATTGCAGAAGGTTTTTTCTTTGGGGAAACACGTTTTTAAACAACGTAAGTCTGGAGTTTGAACTTTTAATGATTTGTGAATATGGATTTGACAGAAGGACCCTAAATGCAGAATAGATTTTCATTTAATTACAAAATGCTAGTATTTTAATCAAAAATCTACACAGAGACAACAGAAGGAGGCAGTGTTGGGACATCTAATCAGGAATTGGACTGATTTTAACATATTTTATAAAATGTCTTTGATTTATTTAAGAATCCCACGCAAAAAAATTGTAAATGAGTGAATTATAATTGTATGAATTTATTCGGGCAATTAAATCACAGCGTCACAAGAAAAATCCTCTTTATTGACACAGTGTGTATGTATGTGTCATGTGACTTGACCTGTAGGTGCGTTCAACGATCACTACGTGGCGCAGTTTCCCTTTGAGACGGGACCGGGACAGAGGAAAAGTACTGCGCACTCTCCAAGAGGAAAACAGCGAGGCGTTTCTGAGAAGTGTCGGCACATGTGTCATTTAAGGCGGTTTTTTAAATAGATGAGATTTTCAGTTTAACATCATCAGAAACATTTTGTTCTCGACCCGAGTGGAATAATTACCACCTGATGTAATCCTGTCTGACTAACATTTTGTACATATTGTTCAGCTCATATATCGTCTTTCAATCCATCTACCTACCCATCCAACTATCTATCATCTCCTCCACCTATCAATCTATTCATCTCTCTCTCCAACTATCTATCTATCTATCTATCTATCAATTCATCTCTCTCTCCATATATCTATACACCCCTCCACCTATCTTATCTATCTATCTATTCATCTCTCTCTCCAACTATCTATCTATCTATCTATCTATCTATCTATCTATCTATCTATCTATCTATCTATCTATCTATCTATCTATCTATCTCTCTATCTCTCTATCTATCTATCTATCTATCAATTCATCTCTCTCTCCATATATCTATCCACCCCTCCACCTATCTTATCTATCTATCCATCTAACTGTACATATGATAACGTGAGATCCAAAGACAAAATATGCTTTTTATGATACATTATCTATGAATGTCTACCATTACAGTATTATATACACTTCAATGTCTTATACACAAGATAACATATCACGACTTGTTATAATACTTGTATCACATGACTGTGTACAAATTACATTGTGGTAGTATAAAGTTTCACCTGTTTGTATTTCCTCTGTGGTCCAGCTCTCACCTGTGTGAGTGATAGTGACTCGACTGTTTGTTCACCTTTGCTTTTATTTGTTCAGCTTTTAATATTTGTTTCTGTTCAGTTTTGTATCTCTTTGCAAATTTGTTCTCTGGGCTAAGGATGTGGAATGTGACTAATACTACAAGTACAGCTCTTCAGTACATATTGCATGTACTTTCTTGAATATTTACATTTACATTTCTGCTGGTTCTTCTGTGTGAATGATTACAAGAAACTCGAGCTGGAACCATTTCATGAGGCAGATTTTATTAGCAGGTCCTGGACAGAAGACAACTTCTCTGTAATGTAAGAAGTTAAGTTTTTGTTTGACAAATGTTTCACCACCACAAAAGTATTTTTTGGGCTTATTATGCCAAAGGACCCCCAGCACTTTTATACAGGCCCCCAGGCTGTAAGAGAAGAAGAACAATTTGTAGTTTATTGTTGTTTAATTTCTCTTTGTGAATCGTTAGTTCCCCTTTGGAGTCATTTTACATCTTTCCTGGTTTTATGTCTCATTTGTGTCTCTTTATGGTCATTATGGGTCCTTGTCGTCATTCTGCGTCTCTTTGTGGTCTACATGTCTCCTCGTGAATATGTTGTGCCTCTATTTGTTCATTTTATGTGTCTTTGTCATCATTCTGGGCCTTTGTAGACATTGTGTGTCTCTCTGCAAACACCATTGAATTGATTTGCGGTCATCTTACATCTCTTTGTGATCAGTGTTTGTTCTATTGACGTTTTGTGGGTGTCACCCAGGTGTCCCTGACCCTTCGGCCCTGGACCTCTGTCCAGCCGGCTCATTCAGGGATACATCAACGTGTCTAATGAGTCCACGTGGACTGATCACTTGTATGACCACGACAATAACTAACTACGATAACCTACTCTGGAGCATCCACACTTTAATGACACCCGGCTGATTATATTTCTGTTCTTTTACTTTATACAACATCTGAAATCAGAGGGTTGACTGGTGATGATTGATTTCTTTATCTGCCCCACCAGCGTTTGAAGCTGACATTTATAAGGTGAACAGATTAAAGTAAAGTCCAAACATCGGAGCCCGGAGCAGCATGTCAACAAGTCTCCAGCCATTCATACGATCATAGTAAAAAGTGGGAGGCGACGAGCAACACGCCCCTCTCTCCTCAAATGGGAAGTGAAGGGACACCACGTGATCCCCGTTTGCACTTGACTGGCTCCTGAGAGGGCGGCCACGTGTGACGTCAGCGGCGGAAACGATACAAAACACTCTGCGGGAGAACAGGCGCCTCAGATGAGTGACAGGAAGTGTGTTGAGTCGTGTTGACAGCAAACCTGACAGTCAGCACCCGGGGATACACGCAGCACCTCGACTTTTAAAGGTTTAAAGGAGCAGAAGCTGCAGAGAGAGAAAGAGAGAGAGAGAGAGAGAGAAACCGAGCAGCGCCATCCAGCTGCAAACAGCTGTCACATCCAACAACACGAGTAAAGTTTCTTCCCTACAACACGTGGACGAGCCTTCAGAGTTCATGTGTGACATATACAGCCTGGACTCCCACTGCGTGTCTCCACGATGCAACACGGGTTGGGCGATGGAGCCTGCTAACTTCTACGAGTGCTCCCGGACCGGCGGCCCGGGCCACGGAGCCTGCAAGCCGGGCAGAGGGGCCCCCGGGCCGGCGGAGGAGGACGGGTCCATGCTGGAGCTCAGCACCGCCGCGGCCATGTACGACGACGAGAGCGCCATCGACTTCAGCCAGTACATCGAGTCCATGACGGCCGTGCCCAACCTGGAGCTGTGCAACGACGAGCTCTTCCTCGACCTGTTCAACACCGTGAAGCAGGAGAAGGCGGATTTCTACCAGCTGCAGAGCTCCGTGCTGCCCGGGGGCATGCAGCAGCAGGCAGCCGGGTGCACGGAGCTGTCAGCCGGGTGCAGGCTGGAGAGGAGGCCGGACAGCGAGCTGGACAAGGGGGCGTTCAGCGCGCCCATCAAGACAGAGTCCGACTGGAGTGACAGCGACATGTCCTCCTGCCTGTCCTCGTCCCTGCCCTCGCAGATCGAGACCTGCGCCCAGACCTCCGTGAGCCTCACCACGGGACAGCCCACCCCGCCCACCACCCCGGAGCCCGGGTCCGCCGCCAGCTCGGCCAAGTCCTCCCCGAGGAAGATGGGCCGGGAGAAGGGCAAGAAGTCGGTGGACAGGTACAGCATGGAGTACCGGCAGAGGCGAGAGAGGAATAACATTGCGGTGAGGAAGAGCAGGGACAAAGCCAAGAGGCGCAACTATGACATGCAGGAGAAGATGGTGGAGCTGAACGCGGACAACGACCGGCTCCACAAGGCGGTGGACCAGCTCACCAGGGAGCTCTCCGGCCTCAGAGACTTCTTCAAGCAGATGCCCAGCTCCTCCTTCGCGGCTCTGTCCTCGGGCAGCGAGCGGCGGTGACCCACTCACTCTGTGAACTGAACTTTCAGGAGACATACCTCAACAGACACTTCGTGTTTACCATCTGTACCAGATGTATTTTAAGCTTACCATAATGGCACTGGAAAATATATGATGTTGCTGCCATATTTTTATGTGGGATTTTTCCTCTGTATTAAATTATTTTACCACTGCATTTATGACATGATGATATACCTGACATGGTACCCTTTTTTATAATTCAAAACTTTGTATAAGAGCCAGAGCATGATCTTTTATATAGTTTGTATAAAACCTGGAGAATATTTTGTTTATGGAATCTACAATAAAATCATTGAAAAGTTGCAGAAGTTTCCGGGCGTGTGAGTGTTTTCAGAAAAAGTACAACAGG
Organism: Limanda limanda; assembly: GCF_963576545.1. Lineage (NCBI taxonomy): Eukaryota > Metazoa > Chordata > Actinopteri > Pleuronectiformes > Pleuronectidae > Limanda > Limanda limanda. The sequence goes on from NC_083648.1 coordinate 10,840,781, forward strand.
AAGTGAGAAAGTAAAGTCAGCAAAAATAAGTTTATTGACACCATGTCAGTAATCTTACATACAGAGGTAGATGACTTGGTCTCAAAAAGGGTTTTTAGACCAATTTAAAAAACGTGTTGACTCTCAAACCCTCTCCTCTGAAAGTCAGATCCCAGTGGAGGCAGCACGTGGGCTGCTCTGACAGACTGCATGCCACTGGCCTGCCCTTGGGCCGTCAACTCCTGGTCCACAGGATCACATATCATTAACACAAACAAGACCTTGTCTTCCTGACTCCAGAGCAGCCTCAAGCTGTCAGGGAGGCCTTCAGCGGGGGGGGGGAGTGGGCTCAGACCAAGACCTGGTGTGCATGCAGATCCTTGGAGCCTGAGGATTGATACCATTAGCTACTTGCCCTGACGTCCATTAGAGGCAGATTTCTTCCAGGCCGATCCAGGGGGCAGGTTTCTTGGTGACGACTCGGACGTAAGCGGTGAGGGGGCCCACCTCCTTTCCCAGGACATTCTCCACATCGTAACCTGGGAACTGAGACACACAGTCCATCAGAAATAACTCATCCCTGACAAGCTGAGGCATACACGTCTCTTTACTATGTAACTACTACTACTTTGGGCAGGAAACTTGTCTCCCAGAATTACAATTATCTCTTCTACTGCAGCTTTAGAAAAATAACTTTTTATAGTTCTTAAATCGGGTGATGGGTTAGGGTTAGGGGATGTTTCTGCAGGAATCCCTGAGAGCACTTCAGGCTCTGATCTTTGCACCCTTCATATCACTCAGCATCTTAGTTCTCTGATAAAGACCACTATAGCTGCAACAAATCTAATCAGAGTGATTGATAGATTATTTTCAATCAATTCTCTTGTCTAAAAACTGCTAGAAAGTTGTGAGAAGAAAAGCCTTTTATAGTTTGTCAGACTAAAATGAGACCTTTTAAATTCCCACAGTGTCAAACCAACAGTCTAAAGACGAGTGAAACTTCAGTTTACGATTCATGTGACAAAAAAAAAAGAATTAGATCATTTATGTCAGTTATAAACAGCTAATCTCAACAGTTGTCCTTCAAAATCTATTTGATTATCAAAACAGTTGCAGATTAACCTCATCAATAAACTAATCATTGCAGATGTAAAAAACACTGTATTGGCATGATTAAACTAATCTTCAACCACTAGTAGGCTATATGTTAAGTAAATGATAATATTTGGCAAATCCACAGGCAAACATGGAAAACGCAGGAAGATTAAATCAATATTTTGGCAGCTAATTCCTTCAACTGCATGAAATCACAGCATGACTCAGGGATCTTATTGTTGGGCACAGAACAAAGCTTTATCAGCCTGACATGTACAGATGACTGCTTTGAGGCCATATTGACAGAAGATCAATGCACCGTGCAGTTCAGCCCAGTGTTATGTCACAGTTTGTAAAAGCAAACCTACCTCGTTCCCCTCCAGTGCTGCCGTGTTGAGAACAGACATGATCGTCCTTTTCTGCAGCTGTTGAGCAAATCAAAGAAAGAGCGGAGCCATCAATGTCTTTTTGATAATCGTCCAAATGTTGTAAACACAGTCTGACTATTGAACTAATCACACTGTGCCCTCTGTGAGTGACAGACTGATAGAGGGAGTTAAAATATATGACTGATAAGAACTGATAATTTGATCTATTACGCTCACTTAGTTTGTTGATTGCAAAGTAATATATTCTGCTTTTCTGCAGAAGCACACACACAGTGAAGGGATTGACTTCCTCATACTTTGAATGTGCAGAATCTGCAGTTTTATCTTTACAAGTCAATACAACTACAGAGGCCCCGTAGCAGAGCAGAGAGGGAGCAGGAGAGGAGTCACGGTTGTTGCACAGCAGGTTTCAACAGGGTTTGAACTAAGTTCTCTAATCACTGCACCGCCCTCCTTCCATGCATTTCTCTCTTTATCGGCTTAAAGCAACAGTTCAACATGGACAAAAAGCTTTTCTCACAATCTTGCTGAGAGTTAGGTGAACAGAGAGATAGCATCTTCAGAATGTTCTGTAAATATAAAGCCGGGTTAGCCGAGGTTAGCGCTTAGCATAGCATATACAACGGCAACAACTAACCTAGCTTGGGCTGGGCAATATGGCCTAAATAATATCGAGATAAAAAAAATCAGTCAACAGTGATTGTTTTTGAATAGAGACTGATTCTTTTTCCTGAGTGAAGGTTGTGGTTTTACACTCTTCTTTATGAGCAGAGAATGATAAACCCTCAATCTCAGTTCAATTATGTGTCATACTTCCTCACTGAGGTGAAAAATGCATTTTATCAATGTATACTGCACTTTTGTGCCCTGAAAAAAGCTCATCATTGCTGTTGGCTCAACCCTGCAGTGGCATGTAATTCAAACCTTATTCCACAGGGTTAAGGCGTTGGGCTAAGCTGCATTTTCTTTTCCTAAAAAGTTTGATGGGCAGAAGATGATGTATATTTCTGTATAGTGTAAGTACCATGTAAAATAGTGAGGAGGTGGAGAAAAATAACAGATGCTATCTAGGTCACACAGATTGACGCGGGTGAGCGAGGGACATGATCGTCTTGCCCAGTCTGTGTCGTCTATTTTTATTGCTGTATTTTCAGGATTGTGGGATCGACGGGAGTTTAGGTTATTTAACTTACAACAACACAGCCATCAATGCTGTCCATATCCCTTACTGCAACTCTAACTCTGACTGTAAAACCATTTCCAATAATTGGTTTATTATTTCTTTTGTCCCCAAGCCCTAAGCCAAGCTCTGACATTTGACACAATCCGCCTACAAGCGCCTCTAAATCTCACAGTTCAACACATTACACATACAACTACGAAAATGTTTCACGGCTGGAAGCAGTTGACAAGAAATCGGCAAAGACTCAAGAAGGACACAGCACACAGTCCCCTGTAAAATGGCAAAATGTGCTGTTTACCCTTGGGTATAATGTGGATTTAATAACTAGACATCAGAGTGTTTCAGAATAGTGGGTTAGTAGATTTCGTTACCTTGGGACGGAGCAAGACTCGCTGTTTCCTCAAGTTCACTTCTTTATGCTAAGCTAAGGCTAAACATCTACTTGCTGTAGTTTTGCATCTAGCGTACAGACATGAGTGGTATCCATCTTCTAAATGCACTCGAAGCAAACAAATGAATTTCACAAAAATAATTTGTGACTGAACTTAACTCATCACGTATACAGAGTCAAATAATAACTGATTATCCCTGAAACATATTGATTTTTGAGGTCAAACATAAAATAAAATAAAAAAGCATTAGGATTAATATTCAAGGCGCATAAAGCAGTGTTCTCACCTTCAACTTTAAAGTGCAATTACTTGCTGAAGAAGAAGTCAGAAACACTTCCAGTTGAATCTTTGTTTCTGGCTCCTCCACCGCTGACTTACAAGACACACAGTAGAAGTTTTGACTGTGAAAAGGAAAAAAACAACAAAATAAAAAGCAGGATTCCTCAGGATGATTAATATTGAGCCGTTCTGATGAATTATGACAACATACGGACTTTCGGGTAAAACCTCTAAGTTGTCACTTCCACAGTAATTACAAGCAGGCCAGGAATAGGCTGTGTTCTCGTCTACACCAACTATCACCCCTGCAGACAGAAATAAAACTGTTAAAGTCAACATAATCTTACATCCATACGCACTGTTCTTTATATTAAAGCTACTCGTGGGTGACAACCTGCTTATTTTTATCATTCATTCTATTTGCACTTTTTTCTACTTTCAACTGGTGTATGGCAAAGGAAATATACAGAGGAAACACTGATAACTGATCCACGAGTCAGTTTCAGTGTGTGTTTACGAGTGTGACAGGCTGTGAGAGATAAACACATCCATCTCATATATATATCTGAGGCCGCAGTGATAAATGCAGCAGAGATGTTATTCTACCTAAACAACATCTCACATGCGACCAGAGCTGATGATTCATCGACAAACATGGATCCTTTAATAAGATACAGACTCTAACACGGATAAATGTTTCTCGTGCTTTCAGGGCTGAGGCTTTTTCTACTGTTAATTTTCAGAAGACACTACATGAGTGCAACAGACAATATGTTTGTTTAATTTTTTTCTGCCACCTGACCAAACATTTACGGCCAGAGGGGCCAGAACCGAGAGGGTTCACGGTTTGATCTTTGCCCTCAACTGCGACACGAAGTCAACAGATGCAGATTATTATCTAATATAAGCCACTCGTGTTTTTTATCTGCGCCACATTTGGAAAAGCTTTAAAAGACATTTCAAGAAAGAAATCAATACATCATGACAAGGACTTTGAATGTTGCGTGAAGCAAATTAATTAAAAACAGTAAATGAGTTAAAAGCAGAAAAGTATTGAATTGATATTTTAACCAACACATGTCTTCAGAACTACGGCAAATCATATTTGACGTTGAGAAAGTTGTGAGATACTGCAACGGGCCTCTACATTTGCTTATTTTCCCATGATGCCACCCTCAAATGAACTCTACAAGGGAGCAGGCTTGATCATCTCACTGAAAGACGATATAAAAATTGACATGAATTCAAGAATATTGTATGTGTTTTTATTCCTTGAAGTTCCACACAATGACACCCTGAGGACAGTGAATAAGAAACAGAAGAAAGCGATGCCTTCAAACCACAGCAAGGCCTCTTGCTGAGCTACGAACTTATATATGAAAAAAAAACAACAAAAAAAGTGGTTTTCTTTCTCTGAGAAAAGAAAGCATTGGGAATGTTCTGCAGGAATCCCTTCAGATTTAGATGAGCTCCATGAAAACAGGGCGAAACTGACCTGTGAGAGTACAGAGGGAGTTGGGCGTGGTGTCCAGAGTCAGGGGATCCAGTCTCACAGGTTGGGGCAGGGTCTGCACCTGGGGCTCAGTCAACAACTGAGAAAGTAACGCCTCACGTGTCGTTGACTGGAGGCTGCTTTCAGGTGTGTCGCAGCATACCTCAATCACCGACTGCTCCGCACACAGAAGGACACCTAGATGTTCAAATGAAATGAAATGAAATAAGAATGAAATGTCTAAATACAATCTGCAGCATTAACTCTGCTCCTCCCCAAAGACGTTTGGTGAGTGTTGGTAGATTTAGTTGAAATTACAGCAGCAAAAGTGCAACCTCAATGCAACGAAGTGGGTTAACATGTGATTCCCGATGCAAGGTTATAGAATGTGAACATCACAGCCCCCTCAGGCTTTGTTCACACTTACACAGGTAATTTATAAACTTACTGTTCCGTAAACAGGAAAAATATATGTATATTTTTAAGCTTGTAACAACATTAATGTCAGTCTGGTAATAAATAAATGAATTAAACATGTCTTTCAGGCCTCCGATGATAAGTAAAGGTCACATCTCCGCCTGTGGCTCCGGTGTGCTCTTGAAATCGCTGGGCAGCTGTTTTAATGGTTTAATGTGGATTGAGATTCATTTAAAGGGAAATAAGTGGAGAATCACAGTTTTAATAGAACCTATTATACATGTGTATGTGTGGATGGGGCATCAGTGTTGGCCTAAGTTGTGCATAACCCAACAGGGCTCAACATGGTAAAGAATTTCCAAGTGAATAACAAGTAAGAAACTAGATTTACAGCCTTGAGGTCGCATGCCAACCAGTCAAGATGCAGTTTGCACCCACATCTGTCATGAATGTTGCCGGAAACAATCTACAAATTCTGAAATGTTGATGCTTCACACACGTTTTTCCGCCCAGCATCACAGATAATCTCTAGAGTCACCATGGTAACAAGGTTGACAAACTAAGATTAGATTTACCAAATGATGTGGTTGAATTATGAACAGAAAGGTGTTTAAGAAGAACACCATGATGTCAACGCGTTAGGTCTTTATCATTAGACATTTGTGTGAAGTTTTGTAAACTTCTTGTGTCATGGACAAAAACCTGATTTGTGACCTTTGATCACCTAAATCTAAAGATGGGAGAGGACACAACCCAACATAAACAGAAAGACAATCGCTGAATAAAAAGACGACTCCCAGTGTCACATCTGACGGGGTGTGATGATTAATGTGGTGTGACAGAGAAAAAACAACTTCTGCTACACAAATGTGAGATCAATTAAATTTGGGGTTTTTTCTCTTGACTTTAGATTTTTTGTGAAATATTGGATAATTTGACCTCTCTGGCCCTTTAAATGCAACCATGTGAGAATTTTAGAAGAGAAATGTGCTTAAAACTTTTATTGAAGTGCCGCAGAACACTTTGAACCAAACGCTGTGAACCACTGATTTAATCACAGGTTCATCCAAAAAGATAAGAGAGGAAATGTGACCGGTGCGCACAATCATTTAACACATCAACTTTATGTGGCAGTGATCGAGAGGTAACAGGCACAATAAACCACGTCATGTACTATATCTACCATGTTCTGTGATGGCATCTCTGAACGTCAGGCCACAGGCAGCGGGGGAGCGGAGCGCTTCAAGGACAGAGGAAGTGAGAACACAGGAAGTGCTCACACACAGGGCCACTGTTCGCTTGCACGGCCTCTCAGGCTGCTCCTCCTGAAGACTGGGGTCTGTCAGCACCAACCACACCTCACCCTGGCCTACATCGCTGCTCTGAAGACCAATCAAGAAGGGCAGGGAAAGACAACAACACTCAAACTGAGAAATACTTAGAAACACAGAGTGACCTAGAAATGTACAATTTAAAGGAAACATAACATAAAAAAATGTGCGATGCAGCGATTTCTGCAAAGAGCTTTGACGAGATTAGTCACTCACCAGGCTGCACACAAAGCAACAGCCTTAAAAAGTGTGTGTGTGTGTGTGTTTCAGTGGTGTGAGCATGTGGCAAAGTCCACCAATTTGTTCTGAGCTGCTATCTCATCCCAGTTTAAAGTTTAAAGGTCGAATCAATCAATGGTAAGGAACACGCCTGACACAGATTGTCTTACACACAGCGATATGAGCGCTGCTCTCAACGTCAGAGCTGAAATCTTATCAGTTTCTTGGTTTAAATGATCTGAAAGGAGCTGCATGAGACAGAGTGTTTATTCCGCTCTTTTGGTTGAAGTCAAAGGAAATCAGTGTTTTTCTGATACAAATGAAAAGGGACAAAGACAAACCTGCACTCTCTTGTGTAAAACCGTGGCAAAGAAACTGCAGCGACAGGTTTTCATCTCACTCTGAAAAAGAGAAACAAAAAAATAGTTTAAGATGGAACTAGTAAAGATAAGTTATCTTTAACCTGCCACATGTTTTTTTAATTTGTCTCTGTGTGTGTGCTGTGGAAAACTCTTCACCTGCACTATGTCTCGTAAGGTTTGTCGTGTGGGGGGGACATACAGCGTGGACACAGTCGGCCCCTCGGTGGGTTCAACAGAGTTCTCCTGACCTGAGAGCAGGTAGCAGAAGCTCAGAGCTGGACCTGCAGGTCGACTCTCCTAAACAAAACAAAGAAAACTTTTAAATACATTCCATGGTAAAGAAAATATACAGAGTCCCACATTGATTTACCAACTGTTAGTGAGTAATTGTTCTCAGAGTGAGCCGTAATTTTAGTCAAACATTTTCTAAGGTGGCACCGACAGTGCAATGTATCACAAAAGGCAGAAAACATAAAACCATGTTTACAATCGTCTGGTTGAGTTTGACTTTACTCACAGCTGTTTAATTTTGTCAACAAACACAACTTTTTGTTTTTCTGTGAAATATATATCAGTAATATTGGCCTGTTTCAGACACCAAGTCAGACACGGTTTCAGACCCGGAGTCAGATACTGCTCGCATCTTATATTTCCTCAATGATTGATGAAGAATGTCGTCCCTCAATGGATGAAAAATCGATCAATCACAGCATTGTAGTTAGTATTAAGAATAAGTTTATCATTTTCATATGTAGCCAGCCGGCTCCATAAGGATTGGATGAAACTGAAAGAGTTCTACCAGTATTTTCTACAGGTTTACATTAAAAAATAACAACTCTCAACTAAAGGAATGATATAATCCAAAATGACCAAACTAAAAGTAATTTTACATTTAGTACCTGCGTAAATATTGTGAGGATTTGCTTTTCTTCCTTTCTTTGACAATATTGATGATAAACTCAATACATTAAGGTTCTGGGGGGTTGGTCAGACAAAACCAACTATTAACTTAGGGATGCAACTATTGTTTAACTCAGTTATTCATAATTTCAATCAATTTTAATAAAATATCTTAAAATCATGAATACAGCATGTCAAAGTTTCATCAAGCTTGTTTCTGACCCAAAACCTAAAAACAATTCATACGGACTAAATGATGTTTGATGTAACAGTTAGTCGGGGAAATAAATCAGGAGATCCATCAACAATAGATACAACGGCCTCACTCCATGTGTGATTTTCTCATGAGTTCAGAACCTACTTTGGACACGTTTGGTGTGTTTTCGTGATCTTTGAGCGGAATCACTGGGGGCCACAGACTGTCGATTAAGCTGAAAAGCCTGGTGCGCCTGAAAGTGAGACAAAAAAGAAGAAGAAACAAGTGAGGAGAGAGGGGGAACTAAAATGTGTGGTATAAGGAGAAACTGGCGAATAAGCAATTTCACACAGAGCAACACTGAGAGCTTTCAAAACCAGTTTCACTTCCACTGAAACACAAATCTGTTAAAACAGAACTTGTTCTGACGTCAAGCAGAATTCACAGAGAGCATGCTGGGGCTGGCAGAGCATATACACAAGCAGGTTTCCAGATACTGAAGGGTGGGAAAACTGTTCACACCCTATGTAGATCGTATTATCATTGAGGTGCAAAAGCAACACGGTTTATAAAACCAATTACAGGTGAATTTAAACGGTGGGATTCGTCTTCTTCAATCCGAGTAATGACAGAGTGAAATCAGATCGTACTTAATACAAGATGTTCTGTTTACTTAACACGGATTTAAACACTCAAGTAACACCTCCGCCAAGAGACGTCAATCTCGTGATTCATTGTCTGTTTTCTGAGAAGTGCCTGATGAGTTCATGGTGGCCGGTCAATGTTACTTATTCATCCATGTAGGCGCTGTCATATCAGCCAGTGGTTAACAACCTGTTAGTCAGCCTGTAAACACAGGGTTTTTGTGTGTGGGGAACTGGTTCTGCAGCCCATTCAAGTCCGGTGAGGCCTGCAGACGGATGAGTAACAACCAACTAACAGGACTCATTCAACACACTTAGATTTTGACACTGGGCTTTTTAAGCTTTAACATTTAACTGCATTAGTTTAACTTTAAAATGTACAGATGAGCTGGTGAGTAATCTTCCATTCTCACCCTCGATCCTCCCAGACACATTTTTATGTCTTTTGTCCAAGAACACGCCACTTCCTGTGGAGAAAACCTCCTCATAGTTGACACATTGCACACACACACATGCACAGGTGACTTGGCGGTTTCAGCTCACGTCTATGGAAACAGACTTATCTCATTGTAAAGGTGGAAAAGTTTCACATTTTAGTTTGACAGGTGGTTGGAGGAACTGACCAATTATCTACATTGTTTATATTTTTTTATTTGATCTTTTAAAGCGATGAGGCAATTCAATATTAATGAATAGTGGTTTGTATATATATTGTTTTTCTTTTTGTAGTGTGATGTTACTTCCTCTTAACTCATCAACTTGATCCTTCTTTATTGTGCAACATTCTCTGTTTTCTTTTAGGGTTTGTGCATAGAAATTATAATTGTAATTTGAAATGTCTTTTTGTTAACAGAAACTAAAACGAAAAAAATAAAAATGCATGTCACACCCCTCCAAGAATTTATGTTGTTAAGGCTTAGGTGCCGAACTTTTACATTGTAATGAATGTCTGCGTTAGGCAAGTTTTGTCCCAACAAGTTCATACAATGCTAAATAAACTCAGGGTTACTCTCTGTATTTCTCAGGATACAACATTTCTGCATTGTACGCTGGTAGTGACGAGCGTTTTACGTCAACCAGCAAGTTTGTCAGAGCTGGAGAGGAGAGCAACGAGGAGTAAGGCAGAGGCTGACTCCAAAAGAAACAGCTAAATCTGAATCCATCTATCAGCATGACTTCAGCCCAGCAATTATAACCTGTGTTACCATTTCTTAGCTGTGTGCTGAAACTTTGTGATGTTCACCATCAGGTTTTCATTTTGCATCTGTTGCATCCACCCTCCCCCCCTACTCGCTTTCTGTGAATCCTGTTGGATCCCCAGCTGTGTTCACACATCGACTTCTCCTGGATTTCTAGGGACTTTATTGTAGGCCAGGTGGACAAAGTCCATAGAAACTATGGAGCGTCTCACTCAAACATTTGCATTCACACATGCACCTCCTCCGGAGAAGTTCAGAGTCGAGTGCACGTCTGAAAGCAGCTTTAGTGAGCAGGCGTTCTGTGTTTAAACAGCCTAAGGACTTAAACACTGGTGAAGCACTAAGTTGTTATCCAGGAAGTCCAGTTTGAGTTTGGAGGCTCGTCAGATACACAATACTGCACAGTCTTTGTTAGACTGAGTTATTCAACTCTGAATAGTTATCACAACCAGTTATTCTGTCATTGAAACAAAGGCAGAGTAAACAGCAGAAAACTAGCAGCACCTTGCTGGATCATGACCCAGTTTCTTTCTGTACAAACCTAAGGAGTGGCCCCATTCAAATGAATAAGGAAGGTTTTTTTCATGCAGTGATTAAGTTGGTCTGAATGGGAGTCGTAGGAGGATTCTTTTTTTTTAAATTTTGAACAGACGGTAGTTTCCCTATGCAGCCAGTCTTTATGCTTGGATAACTGTCTGCCTGCTGTAACTTCATATTTAACAGACAGACATGATGGTGGTATCATGTAACTGGCAGGAGAGCAAATAAAGGTCATTCCTTGCCAGCTCCCAAAGGAACCACAGAAGGATTTTGCAAGGTTCAGTGAATTTAAACTGTATTATATTGAGAAAATGGCTGATGTGAACTATAAAGGCTCAAAATTCTGGGTGAGGAAACATAGACTGACCCATAAACAAAATGTGAAATTTAAGGAATGGGTTTTTAGGTAGGGTTGGGGGATGACTTTTAAATTGGCATTTGAACAGTGAAAAGTGATGACATGGGAATGTCACAGTATCAGAGATTTACTACTAATAATAGGGCCCAACTTTATTATTAGGATATTCCTAGAAGTCCTGGAGTTTCTAAGAAACTGGAGAAAAAAAATATGAATGCCTGATTTATGTCCACTGACACCACGTGGTTTTTGTAAGACGGCCTGTGTATCAGCCTTCAGGAGAGCCCATCAATCACAGCCTGGCCACAGACAACCTCCAGAGACATTATAGGCTGTGGTAGCATTGACAAATACCAAGGATGTAAACATACCCCCAGCCTGGCTCTAAATGTTCCAATGTCACTGCTTCTAATCTGGGATCCTGACTATGGAAGCTCATAAGGGACACAGAGCGTGCACCCTGGTATCACTTTACATGTAAACACAGTGGTACTGCTGGCAGGACAGCAAAGTAATCCTCAAACATTCAGTTCTCATGGTATTGTAAATGTTGTTGTTAATGTTTACAAAAGGGCATTCAAGGGTAAAACCGGGGGATTTCTTGTGCATATTCATAAATGAGACTTAAGGAGATTCAGGGACTAGGGGCAATGTGCCTGATAGTTTCAGGCTCCATCCACACAAACACTATTTTATAATTGAACACCCTGCTATACACAGACACACATAGCTTTTGCTACACGGCACAACTCCAGAGTTTTTGAGACCCTAAAACTAAGACTTTTAGAATCACCCCTGGTCCCAGTGTCAAAGCAAATCAATCCCTGGTCTTACTTTTTACCACTGGCGTTCCTTTTTGCTGTATTTTCAACAACTAAGCAAACAACTGAAGAGTTGACAGTTTGCTTCCTGTTAACACGGACACACACATGACCAGTGTATGTGAAGGGTCATGTGATATATGCAGTTTTCAGTTGTGTGAGTGTGGACAGAAACGATTATACAGAGCAAAACACTGGTCTGGTTCGAGATCATTTTCGTTTTCAAACAAAAACATGTTATTGCGAAAATAATAGTCTCAGAGCCTCCACTGACCCTGAGGCCACCTTTCCACTATGTCATATCAAGAGGTGTCTATCACAGGTATTTACCCCCAGCTGTTGTCCAAGGTGGTAAAGCAGTGAGATAAGATAACTTCACATATAGCAGGAATCCATATCATAACTCTGTACAGAGAAGTGTGAGGGTCTTACCTCTCTCGAGTGACCCGCTGCACCACTTTAATGCCTCTCAGGACACAGGTCTTCCCCTGCCACCTCTGGCAGTACTGGAGGATGTCGTCCTTGCAGGGCAGGAGGTGCAGCTGGACCATGCTGAACATGCCATAACTGTCTTGAACCAGAACACACAGCCTGGAAAACACAATAAAAATGTAGAGAGAATTGACGCTAGCTTGAATATAAAAGTATAAAGAGAATAGATTCTGTCTGCATTCAGTGCTCCTCAGGAAACCCGATGTATGCATCCTTGATGCCAAATAAAAGTGTCGAACTTGCTTCCTCACATTCACCCTGCATTGCTCTGTATTGTTTACTTGCTAGCAATCTCTTTACTGGTATATGAATATGTTAATGTCACCCAATGTTACTCACTGGAATTAAACAATAATCCAAAATTTAATGAACCAACATTTTCAGCAAGTTGTCACATTTGAGGTTTGAGGCAGTTTGGACGAGAAAAGGAGAATGTTTAAACATCTGTGCACGTTCAGCTGATTAGTTGATTCTTTTTGGATAATTTGTAATACTTGGTGTGCACTAAGCATTTATTTTCCTTTGTCCTAGCTGCACCTTCACCCTACTGAAGTTGGATGGTCAAATTATATTAATAAATCGAAAATATTAGTAAATAAATACATAAATGGTTCCAATGCAAGTATTTCTGTTGAAAATACTTCCCCGATACAATATTACCCATCTGTATTTGTTTTATTTAGCTTTTGCTGATACATGTATTTTTTTTAAATTGTTGATGAAAATAATTAGCCAATTAAACCGATAATTATTTACAGGACTTAAACACCACTGCTCCCAGTGACACACTAACAATACACCCTGGAGTCTCAGTCATGACATTTAAAAGTGTTCATAGTAGAGGCTGGTTTGACAGGCTGCTGCTGACAGAAAAGACCTTTGGCCTACAAAGTTGTAAGGCATTGAACCGCAGTGTATTCCTTCAGCCTGCTGCAGCCCGAGGACTACTACAGGCTCCAGTATCTCCTTCAGTCAAGCCCAGACACAGCCCAGTACCAGCCCTGAGAGTAAACAGTGGAGTTCATATCCCATGGTTGACAAACAACGTCCAGGGAAGAAAAAAAAAACAGCTTAGAAGGAGGAGTGTCATCATGCCCATCGTGCATGTGCATGCTTGCACATATTCCAGACACTGGGAAGGTTTTGAGACATTTTCAACCGCCTGATTGGGACTATAAATGTCCTCTGTTGGTAAACATGGGGTCTGTCTGTGTTTGTTTTGAGGGACCTGGAAATAGATATCTAAATAACATTCCTGACATAACTTCTGGAGACGCAGGCCAACATGTTAACCAAGATTATTCCCAGTTGTTGGTTTAATTCACAATCCAAAATCAGACCTACACAACGTCCTATTAAAACAACAAGGCCTGTTTGAATTGTTTCTCTAACCTAAAAGCTTGTGGACCAGTTAACTTGAGGCCATAAGTTCAATGTGTAAACTCAATGGACCCCTGCCCCTTTTACATGGATGACAGTTATCGCAGTAGAGACCGATCATTTCTAAACATGCTGGATACAAAGAAATACATGGGCACACCTCAAAACAAGCATTCCTCACATTCTTTAAAAACAAACATTTCACACTGACAGTTGAAGAGAGTATGGTTGTTGAACCATGTCATAAAAATCATGATCAATGTTCTTCAATCAACAATAATGTTCATTATTGATAAATCTATTGATTAGATTTCTGATTTGTTGACAAGTCTAGAGAAGGTTAAAAAGGTGAAATTGTGATAACCAAAGTCAATTCTAAAACTGATATTAAATTCTGACTGGTAAAAAGGTGAAAAAGCAGTATTTCTTCACACGTGAGCAGCAGTAGATTGGTAACTCTACATAATAAATGACTCGTTGCAAATCTAAATTGTCGATTTCTGAAGATTGTGAGCTAAACCTTTGAACAGTAGCAGGCGAGATGTTTAGTCACATCAAACTTTAATAAAAATCTGAAGCGAAGGGAAATGGCCTCACTTGAGAGATACATTATATTTCTCTTACAACAATAAAACTACACGAGAATCAGTGAATCAAAAGTTGAACCTAGAATAAAAAAAATCACAGCTGCTAAAAAAGTTTCGTAAGGTTATAAATACACTTTCACTTTTAGTGGAGCTTGTTTGAACTTGTAGAAACCTCAGTGTGAACGCTGATAACACACTTGATGTTGACAGATGGAATAGATAAATAGGTGATGAGACTAAAGGTGGTACCAGCTCGACATAAACAACCGCAGCTCTGTGTACAGTCCCTCCTTTAGTCGTTCACAGCCCCACTTCCTCACAGAGCGACCCCTCACTCCCAAAAACTCCTTTGCCATTGGCTGGTTTCAGTCTCAGGCCTTTTTTCAAGAATTTGTTATTGTGACTGATCACAGAAATTTCTCAGCACCTCTCTTTTCCTTCCAGGAACTACGATCCACAGAGTCTGTGCAAACACACACGTGCTCCTTCCCTCACACACAGCGACACGGTGTAAGCATGCAGGCCCACACAAATGAACATTACTTGGCAACATACTTAGTAAGCAACCCGCACATGCAGAGGGGCCTCATTGGCGGGGGGTGGACAGGCGGGATTCCTTCCTATGTGTTGTGAACCAATCAGTGCAGGCAGAGCAATAAACACGCTTGTAATAGGATCCTTGCAGCACATTGTGTTCCTTCTCCACAGAGAGAGAGGAAAAAAGCTAGCCTCTCCTCACTTCCTACAAACAGTTAATCTTCTTGTTTATTCAACTCTGAATTTACGGGAACTTAACATCTTCTTCAAGCATAAATATCTACTGGCCTCACTCCCCTGTGTGTCCACACAGAGGCTAAACAACAAAAGGATCAAATAAGCATTCTGACCAGGGAAGTGAGTCATACAGGCTGGGGACACAACAAGAGAGGTACAAACTGTGCCTGTGTTAACACACAATGAGGCCAGCGGGCTGCGAAGTAAACTGGAAAAGTATGAAAAGCAATATATTGTACAAAGTTTTTTCTGTGAAGCAATTCAGACCAAAAGCTCTCATGAAAGCGCATAACTGGGAACTGTTTTTAGTTTTTTTTGTTCTTTTAAAAGCCTGTTATATTATTGAAAAAACAAGACAATAACACAAATCTGTCAAAATATATAGTCACCCAGATATTTTGAACTCAAGCCCGCGTGATCCCCTTCTAACCTCTGCCCCACCTCCATCCTTTCACTACCAACCAAGCCTGTTGAATCCGGTTGAGTTGGAGAGAAACAGAGGGAAGGGCGGGAGGGTTTCCGGTCAGAGGGCGGCGTTTGTTTACCAGTGGAAGAAGCAGCGTGGCAGGGGTGAGTGTCAAGTTACAACCGCAGCTCATTTGGTCAGTTCACTTGTCAGATGACCGGGGGTCTCCTCCCTCCACCGCAGAGTGCCCCCCTTGGGCCCCTGAACTCTGAGGAAACCAATACTTTTATTACTCAGCAAAGAACAAAAACAATGAGTTGGGGGGGGGGGGGGCAAGTAACTTACTGGACCTGCTTCAAATAGAACATTCACTTACTCATTAACTATTATGAGACCACTCCAGTAAACCTATAAGTCATTTCAATAACACGGGATACTTTGAGTATAAAACATGCTGTTTTATCCAGGACAAACTATTCAAAGAACATAAAAATATTCCATATTACATTCCATTCAACATATTTAAACCTTGACGAATCAATATTTCGAGTTGAATGGAAATAAAAAAGGGAAAGTTGTCACTCACGGTGGAAAACTGGCATAATTATCAGGCAATTCTACAAATCTCAGCTCTGCCGAATGTTTTAGCATCTTTTCAGTCATTGTTTTGGTTTCCCAGTCCATAACTTTGTCTCAGTCTCGCCGTTTTGACAGTCCACCAACCCACCATCCCAGCAGGATCTCTCGAGTTGATGCCGATGGCCAGTCCAACTATGACAAACAGGTCGGTCTCAAACACAGCTCTACGTGTCCAACATGGACCGCTTCAGTCTAGGTTATAAATGAGGAGATGTATATTTTCCTCAGAACTCAGTGGAGAGCAACACTAAGCTTAAAGGAAAGTAAATAACAGTATCTCAGTGTTGCACTTGTTGTGCTGCGACCAATTGGCCCCCAAAATAAGGAGGTTTAATAGAAAAGTACATTTCTTGAAGTAACAATTATTGTCAATAGGGATAACTGTTGCTTTTAATGTCTTGATTCCTTGTTTCATCTATGAAAAATGCCAGCTCTAGTTAAAACATTTCAAAGAAAAGCCTTAAACCGTCACATTTAAGAAGCTGGAAACCAGAAACCATTTGGCATTTAAGTTACTCACTATTCAACTTAACAAATTATTCCCTCTGCTCAATAAATTTAATTTTGTTCAATGAAAATTAACACAATGTCAAGGCTCCACCTTCAGATAAAGTCAACTAAGCTAAAATATATCAGAGTGATAAACTGAGATTTTTTTGTTATGCTAGGGCAGAAACCTATGACACTTTTAGATCAACCACAAAACATACTTTTGGGTTTCTTGAGAACGTTAATGTAAAAAACAAACAAGCAAACAAAGTGTTCCACCCAGTGGGGTATGATTACGCATCAGTTCAACTCCGGCTTGCTGGTGCATGAGATTCTGAAAACCTCATGCTGTCTTTCCTGAGAATTGCCTCGAATCACTCACAGAGGGGCTGGATTCAATTAGAAGTATTTGTGTCCTTTGTCAAGCAATGCCATATGGCTTGAGACAATATGAGCACTTTGTGGGGCCTGCCTCTCTGTGAACAATAGCTCAACCACTGAGACTCATTCTGCCACCAAGGAGGAGCATGCAAGGCCTGAGACCAAGGAAACTAGCATGCGATTTTAAAGAGGACAGCAATTTAGACTGTGGGAGAGAAGCATACACAGCAGATAAAAATGCATTCATTTTCCCCAGTCGTTCTCTGGCATTAAGTGAAAAACCTAAGGCTTCACAGGGCCGCCAAGTATCAGCTCGTTCAACAATACCTGGATTTGCCTTGCTCTGCAGGAGGAGGAGCTGAGGAGGGCCTGGAGGGGACTCTGGGTTTGAGGCTGGACACAGATGAGCAGTCAGACAGAGGGATGGAGAAAACTCTCTGGACCACCACCTCCACATCCTGCCCCACGGAGCCAGCCTGGCCCAGTCGCTCAACAGCTTCCAGGAGAGAAAGGCACTGCCCCGGAAACTCCCCAGGACCTTCAAAACTGCACAGAGGATCGGGGACAGCGACCTGAAGAGGAGAAAAACAGGAATACTAAATGATATTTAACAATAAATGTAATATGGCCGTTGAACGTATTGGTTAAAAATCAAAACAAAAGCTGGACCAGCACACCCCTGCCACTGAAACCACAGAGATACTCTATTCAATTCGACTTATTTCCATTAGTATATAATGTCAACATTGTAGTACCAGCTTATACTTTCTCTTTGCAACATAATGTATAAGCACAAGGTCCTAATCAAACATACACATCAGTGTAAACAACCCAGTGATATGTATCTATTTCAATGGCAACAAAGGCCAGAGTTTAAAGAAAGCATTCTTTGTTTTGCATTTGAAATCTGTTGTAAAATTAGGGTGTGGCAGGTTGTACCATGTGTTTCAGAAGTCTTTCTCCATCACAACCACAATCGCTTTGTTCATGTATTTGTATTTTACTTGCAAACAGTGATTTAGATGTAGGAAATCAATCAACCACATATGTTATTGATACAGCAGAGACTGAAAGCCCTGGAAACTGATGTCCCAGAGACTCTTCATTGTTCTTGTGTTGATTATTGGAAAGTGAAACTGAGAGACTCTGCTCTGCAAAGTGTGATTTACTAGCTATGAAAAGTGAAACAAGCCCTCCCGAGTGTGCAAAGATTCAATATGGTTTATATAGATAGAAACAGCTGAACCAGAGTAGAGACTTTTCTTATGGCCAGAAGCCAAACTACCTAGCAAACAACACACTGAAGCTGTTATCACATCAGTTGCTGCGTGCAGGTGCTTATTTGTTGGAGTGATGTTATTTCACAGCAGTGACTGACAGGCGTTAGGAGGGCGTGACAGATTTAAAAAAAGGTTTGTCTAATGTAAAAATGCTGCAGGGAAATTTTGATTTTAAAATGTAGAAGAGCTTGATTCTAATGATTCTGAACCACACACACCTTGGCATTGGCATCATTGTCCTCGGTGGTCCTGTGCACCTCCAGCAGTCCGAATATTTTACCCAAATAGTACGGCATGCACCGCCCTGCTGAGAGCAGTCCTCTGGGGACGGACATGTTGGCAGGTTCGCATTCAGAGACGACTTTCTGGCTGAAGTGTGTGTTCAGAATAATATCACAGCTGGAGCCCTCTGTGGAAAGACTTTGCCTAAAAGAGAGAAAGTGCATAAGATTTAGAGTGGAGCTGTTGTTGAAGTGCTTTTTCTATTACTTTTTCTTACATGCTTTTTCGACTGTAATTTCTCATTGATTGGCCCAAAAGAATTAAGTGTGGGAAGCTAAATTCCCCATAAACTGAAACATCTTCGAGGTATTGGGCTGTGTTGAGATTACACTGATAACAGATGCAAAAACACAGACTTTACATGAAATGGATTATGTTGTTGCACAAACTTGAGTGGGGGGGTTGGGGGTGACAGCTCCAGACTGTTTGAATGTCAAACTCTGATAAGGTACCAACCACCTCCGCAGATCTGTTCGCTGTGTACCACCCAGCATTGGGCACAAGTTTGAAAACACTAACCTCCTCCAAGGCAACTTCAGATACACAACAGATGCATCTGTCCTCTTTAGCGGAGGTACATCATTTTCCATGTAATCGAGGCAGCACAGCTTGATTTTCAACAGTTTCCAAATGTGACATCATCCATGGAAATGTACATCAACACCATAAACAATTTAACATGCTGCAGGTTTGCTGATGAAAAAATACAAAATCAAATGCAAAAACTGCGCAGTGACCTCAGGTGCTCTTTTGCTTCTCTTTCATTTTTACCGTGAACAGCTTAAACTGGTTTGTGCCAAATGTGGAACTTCTCCTGAGAAACCACAGGGAAGGTTTCTGTCTGTTCAAGTGTTTTACAGAAGCTCATCCAAATGAATCACACACCTGAGTGGTACAGAGACCTGCGAATACAAGAACTTGAATAGGAGCCAGATAATTATACGGTATAGTGTTTTTCAGTTTAGTTTGAGTTACGACTTAATTTTTCCAGGCGTTGAAGGATAATGGTATGATGATGGCTTATCACTGAGTCATAGCCAAGTGCACTATGTGACTGGAACTGCCGTGCGTGTCACATCTCGTCTTAGACATGTGGTGATATGTGAGACAGGGAAATAAAACACACAAGATAAGTGGAAAAAAAAATGTTTGGACATACTATGATAACAAGAAAGGAAAATATTATTAAGAAACCAAATTATTATTTTAATACAGCTGCCATTTTTAAACACACCTAGTTTTAAGGAAAAAAAACTAGGTGTCATTATTAACAATTATTATCAAGTTATATATTTGTAAGATACATTTAAATAGACAGAAGAGTTTGGACTCAATATATAACATAAACTGCAGGCTCATAGAATAAAATCAATCTCTTCAACACTATGTCAAGAAAAACTGAAAATTAAAGTTAAACATTAGCCACGTGTTATTTACTGCAGTGTTTGTGCTTGATTCATTAGTGTGTATATACAGCTCCTAACATCCGTCCTCTGTACATGCAGTACATACTGTATACTTTCCACTACAGGTGCAGACACGAGCGTGACTCATCCATTAGTCAGTCAACAAAAAATGTATTCACTGTTATTTTGACAGTCAATCATTATGGAGTGAGTTTTCAAATGAGCACAGCTTTTATAAACTGGTTATTTTCCTAAAAACTACTTAATAAATGTGCGAAATTAGTCAACAATTCTACTATAATAACATGTATTATCTGTTTGTACCACAGCTTTCATCCAAAGGACTTATAAGAAGAATACATGAGAGCTGGAGTGCAGGATTGTATATATAAATGAATGTCCTTAACAAGTTCACACAATGCTGATTAATCACATCAGTGGCAGGTAAATCTCTCCTTGTTTCAAAGTAAACTGGAGTTTTAAAGCTATTGTCTGTGGGGACATTCCTGCGCTGATCCACAAGTTGAAATACTTACTTTTAATATATTTATTTAGTGGGGCTTTTCGCCTATATTGATAGGAAATCATGAGGGGGAAATAGGGAGAGTGGAGATGACATGCTGTGATGGGCCGGGCCAGAACCGAACCGGCGACCACTGCAGGAGGGCTCAATACTTATCATTCAATAATATAATAATACAACAATGGCAGAGGCAAGTCCGCAGAATACTTTTGCTGTAAATGTCTGTTCATTGTGTTGTATTGCTACTTTTCCTTAAGTAAATCATATGAATATGTCTTTCATACATCCCCACACCTTACACTGACTCATCTCACCTACAAACCCCCCCAAACAAACCCCCCTGTTATCAGTCCAATATCTGAGCAGAGATCTGCAATCAGTAAAAGATATGTCATGGTTCGTGGAGCAGAACGTACTGTACACTAGTTCAGGTGCAACATCCGTACAGGAAGTGTGTCCCGGCTGTGAGCAGGTGAGTGGGCAGCCTGTCATCATCACACAGGTAGCCAAGTTAAGGAGTGGCTCCGGCTGCTGGCGTCACAGCTCGTAAGTGAATAATCCGTGCAGGTATGTCCGTTCAGTCCGCAGCCCACGTACGACAAGGCGTGGGAGGTGGGAGGAGTCAACCTACTCACTGTAGGAATTACGGGGGAGGATCAAGCCTCGAGTGTCACACCGGAAAGTCATAAAAGGAATTTTACCGGCTACGCGGATGCTCTGAATTCTGGGTTTTTCCACTATGGCCTGTCTTGTAGCAGTTAAAGAAGGAAACTCTAATATCTCTTTAGAGAATATTTGGCCTCTCATCAACTTTTCAAGGTTTTGTTTTTTGATTTGTTATGATTTAGAGATTTTTTTTAAATTGAGTTAAAATATTGATTGACTTAAATTTGGACCAAATGCTCTAACTTCTGTGAGTAATTTGCACAAACAAAGAGGATGAAAGACAGCCTGTTCACATGAAAAAGAATAAAAGGGTTTTTAAGGGTGGAGTGAGTGGGAAAGGGGGAGGCTCTACTATGTCTTGTAATTTCATGAATATAACATAACATGGAAGGAGAGGTGCTAAAGCAAAAGATGCTCTCTAAACCAACATATGTTTTCAATCTCAGCCCTCTGGCTCCCTCCACTCTCCGCTCCCAAATGCTCCAGAAAATAATCCAACAGTGTTTTTTCCCCAGCTTGCTGGAAATGACCTAACTACTGCCAGGAAGAGGAATGTGAAGCATTCCCTGGAGCTGTTTGTGACGTCAGAGCGCAGAGGAGGCCCCTGTGCTTCCGCCAGCCTGGATATTCCAGAGTACACTCAACCCCAAACTCCCAACAGCTGGAGTCAACTGGTGCTGCCTCGCTCCAACTCCAAAACAATCCCCAAAGACACACACATGACCCCCCCCTGTGAGCCCCTCTGCTCCCTGTGTGAGAGACTGCTCTTCACATCTGGGCTCTTGCTATTCTCTCTAGTTTGAGCTGAGAAACTTATGTTAATACTTAAAACCCCCCAAATAATTACAACTTTTTAATTATTTTTCAATATTCAATGAACATGTTAATCTGCAGTGCTCCTGCATGTCTACTAAGCATTATTCTGTGTGATTTAGAAAACAGTGAGTCAGTCTTTTATTGTGTAACATGCCTCGTAACAGTGTCTCTTTTGTGTAGTTTTTGATCAGGTGCCCATAGATGATTAAGCTTAAAATAAAAAAAAATGACTGACCAGAATAAAGTTAATAATTTACAAAAGGTATGTAACTCTACCCATCAGCCTGTGCTACTTTAGAGATACAGATATAACATGTAACTTGAAACTTCCAATTACAGTTGAATCAACAGAAAACAAAAAACAATGATATGTGATACTTTTTCCGATTGTGAGATGTTTTAGAACTGAATATCTGGGGTTCTGGATTTTGTTGAAGAAAAACAACAAAAGACGTCATCTTGGGCTTGTGACATGATTTTTTTTCTACGAACCAAATGAATAATAGAAAACATAGAGCTGATCAATCAAAGGGAGAAAATTCTGAATTTTACTTTATCTCATAAAATCAGTCTTCAGGCAGTTTGTGCCGAAGGATGCAGTCATTTTATTTCGTTTATTCTGTTTAGTTTGGGTTCTTCTTTACAATTAATGCTTGTATCAGCTTTTAATAATGTGTGTTGATATGTACATTTGCATGTACTCTTTCTAATTCTTTATTCATTTTTTATGTTTTAAGTCAATACCTGACTGCTGAACACAAGATGTCTCCGACACTGCAAAGTAAATTCTTCATTTGTGCACTGCAGGTTTCAGCACATGCACCAAAGTGCACAATCAGGGTTAAACATCCAGGTGAAGTGAGCTGACTGGGACTTTACAGGGTGAAACTTGTTGCTAGCGCTCACCATGGTGGGTATATGTGGACGATATCTCCGGCTGCAGGAATCAGCTGGGCGGCAGTCTCTCGGTTGAATAACACCAGCACACGAGCTCTCTCCTCAGAGACGGGGTCGCTGTGATGGTGGCCCTCTCCAGGAGGCCGGTGGTGTGCACAGTGCACCAGTTGCATGCTGCAGTCCTCCTTAACCTCCAGCACTTCCAGCACCAGCACACCAGGCCTGTCCACTGGAGAGCAGAGCAACAACAACACAGATGTTCAGTGTGCGCCTGTTAAAGTGCGTGCGTACCAATGCTCTCAGAGTCTTGCTCTCTGTGGGCCTTATTATGCATGATGAGAGTAATTCACTTTTAGCATTAGAAACATTTGCACTGCATAACTGTGAAGCCGTTACTGACTCAGTCTGAGGTGGATATAAAATTGGAGTCCCACCGGGTGAATGTGCAAATGCTTGGAATTTTACCACAGCTCAGTGTACTTTTGGCCCGAACAATAAAGTTAACAGATAAATCAAGACAATGCCCTGAAGCTATATATCAAATTGAGATAAGAGAGTAACTTGGCTGAATGCAAATTGTGTGTGTATACTTGATTGCATTGAATAGAAAAAAACTCAGGCAAAAGAGCTCACGGTTGTTGCAGTTTAGTGACTGTATTTTAATCTCAGAAAGTGGCCGGAGGGAGAATCTTAATATGCAAAGCAGTAAATCATATCAAAGGATCGCTAGAGAACTATTCTGTTGTAACATGCATTGGTCCAAACACGATTGTTAAGAGCTTCATTTGTGCTCAGTGCATTTAGGTCCCAGATTACAAAATCATCAGAACAAGGTCAGGCAGCAGACCAGAACGAAACGATAGTGCACCAGTCCTCCATTTGACCTATAATGACCTGATAACTCAAAGTAAACAAATCCTGCTTCTTGCGAATGTGCAAGTAGTATTACATCACACACCAAAATTACTACAGCAGAGATAAACAATTGTCCTTTAACATTATTAACCAGTTTGGTAGCAGTTAATGTGCCCGAGAATCATCTGAAAAAGTCTGATTATACACAAAACAACATTCACACGTGTACTAAGAAATTATCAATAATTTGTTCACATTAAACGCAGGCAAAGTATTAATTCTCTGATCTAGCTGAAAGGAATATTTGTTATCATACTCTAACCGAAAAAAGAACAACCCTGTTCCGAAACATTAACCGGATCAACCCCAAATATCACCTGTTCAGTAATATTAGAACTCTAAAGATGCCAGGTAAAAATTGCGCCTTTTTCTCATTAAAAAAAGCCCACCATAGCTAACAATGTTACATAAAGACCAACACCACATCCTTCCACCAAGTTTTGTGGACACGTGTCCCGCAGGTTTTGTGTACTTTTGCTTATGAATGGACAAACGGGGTGAAAACATTATCTCCTTGGTGGAGGTCATAACTTCTTGGAGAACAGCATCTGATGTAAAACGATCAAAAACTCAATGTAAACAGAATGTGGAATCTTCAATACAAAAATAGAGACAACAAATATTTATCAGATTAAAAAGAATAAACCACATTATAAACCTGTTCTTCACCCTTGTCAAACCATCGAGTGACCACAAACTCTTTAGGAGCATCATGTGGGTGTTTTCATTTTCCACTGGCAACTGTCACAATCAAGCTGCTGCTTGTGTCCTATTATCTTAACAGATTCAAAACATCAAGAGAGCACAAGTGGTTTGGTACACCACGGAAAGAAACAAAAAAAAGAACTAGGTAAGCAGTTTCCTGTCACCTACTTATGTAGTTCATGACCTACAGCCAGCACTTCCTCCTCAGTGCGACCTCTCCATATAATGTTTTTTTTTTTAAATCACACCTGCTTTGAGAGAGCTTCATCCCACTCACAGATCAATGTTCATTGTTAAACTTGAATGGTTAGTCAGGTGTGTGTGCATGGGTGTGTTCTAACGTGGATCACCTGTTGTTGTTGTTGTTGAGGTGTCAGAAGTTGACTGGTGCCTCCAGAAGCTAATGGCTGACCTCTGTCTGCACTGGAGTCGATTCAGCCTCTCAGCAAGACCTCCGCTGTGCGACACACACACACACACAGAGATGCACATGTGATTAACTTGCACAACGCAAAGCTGTTTATTTCAAAGAAAGTGAAGATTTTGTGATGCAGACACGAAGCTGTCAAAGACTACTGATAGTCATCTGTCAGATTGAGAGGGCTTGGAGATGGAATGACATTTAGCACCCAAACCGTGACACCAGGTGTCCCTTTCATCATCGGCTCTGGTGGGGAAACTTTACAGCCAGAGTTTGGCTATCAGCTTTGGCAGCGAGAATACGTCATTTCTACTACGTCGGCTTCCATTATGAAGCAATACACTACAGCACTTAATATACACCCCCCCGACCGCCTTATGCAACACAGACCTGCCAGAAACTGTATATTTATGAATATGATAATGTTTGATACAAAACTTTCCTGAAGCTTTTTGAGAGACATTACTTCAAGTTTACGTTTACAACATCACAGGTCAAAGAGGTCAGAGTTTGTGGGGATGTTGTGCTGGAGTGTGTGAATCGAAAATGTGTTTCTAATATTCCTTTCCCCTCGTGTTTGTAAATGGGTTGAGCAAAACATCTGAAACACGTTTCAGTATAAGCAGGTCCGTTCAACATCACTGCAACCTACACCCTGAATAATAAACACAAAGTTAAATTAGTTAAATCAAACCTGAATAATATTATCTTTGTAAATGTAAAGTTTGTGGATGCGTTTCATTGGATTGCATGAGAATTTACATGTGTAGCCAATAAAGTGGCCACAGGATGGGTATGTGTGTATCTATTATAGCGCCCTGAGAAGATATTATTCTGACTTTAACAAGCAGGTTGGATATTGGCCAGATGTGACTGATCCATTTTATTAGACACAGTGTCATTATGTCATTATACAGTTCTACTCCATCATCATTAGGCCTTATCAGGAAGTAGACTAAGAGGCTTTTTGTCCCACAAAGATCCCTAACCTCATGTTGTCTTATATTAAAACCATCCTAATGAGTTAATACATATTTCAAATTTGGGGGAAAGGGAATATTAATATTAGATCCAGAATTAAAAGACCCTGAGCGGTGATATGAAAATTGGTGTCACAAGAGGAAAAAGTTGGACCTACACGTCTCTAATGTGCAGAAATCAAACCTTTGTAACTTTCTTCTCTTTTTAGCCGAGTCTTCTGGAGTCTTGGACTGCCGGTCAATCTGTTTCTGAGGTGTCTGCAGCATTGCCTGAGCGGATCTGACCCAGTCACCGACTGACCTTCTGCTGCCCTCACCAGTGTGGAGAGAAAAGCTCTCCGAGTCCAGGCGACTTGGGGTCATCGAGTCACCGATACTTTGCCCATCAGACACGTAGCCTGAGATCTCAAGCTCTGTCACCTGGGGATGAAGGAGTAATTAGCGATTAATTAAGTAATAATAATGAAATAAATAATTTGACCCAGTTTTGAAATGTAATTTTCAGTGTTGAATGATAAATACACTGTGAATCAGGTGGAAAATATTTTTTTTCAAATAACCTCAGCACTCCAATGATGAGTTAAAAAGATCAATAAACTGAGTTATGTGGGTGGTTGTGGTACACTGACACACTGACAGGCTGACTAATAAACAAGATATGGTAACAAAACAATCTTTTTTGCTGCATCACAGCTCGCTGCACCGGAGAGAATCAGCTCTCATGGAAAAATCCATGAGAAACCTGAGTTCTGTCATGTGCTGACAAGACCAGCATACCAGGCTCTGTCAGCCAACATGCTCTCTTATTTGAATCAACTTGACCCTGCTAGGCAGAGTGCCAGCAGACGTCACACTCAAACCCAGCCACAGAGAGAAAGGAACACTATGTCCCTGGCCAAGGCTCAAAAATGTTTTCACCCGGCACTGAAAGCATTGTAAGGGCTCTGCTCCTAGCAGCTTCATGCACTCGCATGTTTTCCTGAACAAACAGTAGTAAAACTACGTTTATAGTCTCCGTCCGTACAGCCCTGATCTAGCGAGAAGCTGCTGTGGTGGTGGGGGCTTGTTCTTAAGGGACTCGAAGGAACTCAGCAACACGTTTCGTTTGGGAAGGGGGCCTCAGAGCTCCGCCTATCCACTCCCAGTGCTATCACAATAAAACAGAAATCTGGCAGACATATGTCAAGTGAGTCAGCCATGCATTTATCTGGAGTAATAAACTTTGACTTGGATTGCGATCTTCCCCCTTCTCCATCCAGCTAGATCCGGTTTGATTTATAGTTGGCTGTATAGAAGCAAAAGTCAAACTAGGTCTCTCCATCCTGATGTTCTACTGAAATCAATATAATACAACACTGCAAAATAATGATAAATATGCACATTATAAATCCACCTGCTACAAAGCTTAATGCTTATTCAATTAAATATGCTCAAATCAACCTGTTGCACAAGCATTAGTTTCAGTATCTGAGAAACTTTAGTGTGTCTTTCTCGTGGGCCTCTGACCTCCAGCGTCCTGTTAGGTGATTACAAATCGTATGTGACAGCAGAGCTGATAGCAGCAAATAAACTGCGACAAAAGGAAGTAGCTGGGTCTGCGGGAGTGATGTTAATCTGTCAACAGGCTTCCTCTCCACAAACAGCCTGCAAACTCCAGTGCACTGTCAAAACATGGTCGTTACTGAAATTCACCATTTGTTTGTAAGCGTGATTGATTGACTTTAATTAGTGGGTACAGTATACTACGCTGTGATGAGTCAGATGTTTTCTTAAACCAGAGCTATCCTTTTCAATGACACTTTGAAGGAAGCACAATCTCGACCACATCCGTCCGATCATTACACGTTGTTATGTGTGCTGTAACAAGCCCTGTGTACCGTGTGGTGTCGGGCCTGAGCACCTTCACCACTCCTTGAACATTCTCTCCAAGCGAGAGCCCGGCCTTTCACAAACACTGCTCCTGAATAACTCCCGAGAAGAATAGTCAATCAAAGTCTTCAGATTGTGCAGCGAAGCCCACAAATGATTGACACCAAAGATAACCCCATAACTAATGAAACAACCGCTGTACCTTAATAAAATACATAGTATATGCATTGTCAAAGAAAAGAGTGACAATGGGACATAACTGTATTGCTTGATTTGTGTTTAAAATTGTGACCTGACCCCAGAAATATTCAATTTTACTGTTAACTAAGACAAAAACAATGCACAAATTCCCAAATCTGCACAGCTGGAATAAACAGTAAATTTGACATTTTTAGCTTGAGATAATCTTAAAAGTCACTAATGTAAGTTGGGTTTTTTTCTGTTAAACTGCGTTGAAACTCTGCAATGTTTCTACTTCCTTTTATTCTTAACACATCTGGATTTAAGAGGAGCTTCAGTCTGAATTAGAATGAAAACATTTCTTCCTTTATGCGTAGATATCTTCATCTGAAGGGGAAAATTTTGTGGCAGCTTGCCCTCCGCACTCAGTCAGCGTTTTATTTCTACCTCTGCTTGTGAACTTTGACAGTTTGGAACATGACTGAAGGAAGTGCTCAGTGCAGCTGCTGGTGTCAGGCCATTTGAGGACATTTAAAAATAAGGGAAATACTCCATCTAGTGGAGAAAGGGAAATTAAAACTAAAATGAAGTCACAAAGGGAACTGTTGCATGAAGTCTTAAAATGAACAATACCTTTAATATAATTTTATATTTTACAGGGAAAGAGCATGAATTTGTCTTTAATGCGTCACTGGGCTCTGTGAAAAGTACTGACACATATGTACCCTGTAGATGACTACATGCACTTTTAATTTGAAATACTATGAATCAATTAGAGAGAAAGACAAGTAGCTACATACAGCTTAAGAAAGGGTATGGCCCCACCTAGTGTCCTTAAATACAAATGACAACATTGAGACAACAGAAAATGTCTTTGTTCCTTTACTTCCACAATCTGAGTAAGTGTATAGTTCACTCACGTTTGTTGGTTTGGGCAGTAAATCTGGTGGCTGTTGTTCGAGAGACTCTGATTCACAGTCAGAGATTTGTTGCCTGCCGTCCTTTTCTACATGGTCCTCCGACTCATCCAGATCACTGTCTGTGTCTATGGCAGGGAGGTCGTCTGAAGAGAAGAAAAAAGAAAAGAAAAGGATGACAATCAGCTGAGAAACGAGTGAGAAAACTCAGGAAAAAAAGCTAATGTGAAGACTTTAACAAATTGTTCACATTTTCTGAACTATCCACTTACCTGCTTCTTTGCAAACACAATTTATAAGCACAACACAAAGTCCAGAAATGAGGAACCAGTTCGCCTGGCTCTGTCCAAAGGCAACAAAATACACTTACACCAACACCTAGAGGTCTCACCTTAACATGTAGTATCTCATCTGTTTAATCACTCAAAACCCAAAGGGTAATAACAACAGGTTGTGGCTTTGGAGGGGGGGGGGGGGGGTATTTCCTTGGCTACATTACCTGGAGACTCTGCTGGTTGCCAGACAACCTCACAGTGAAAAACAAAACTCACCACAGTTACAGTCAAGAAATATTCACGTGAATTCATATTTAACTTCAAGATAAATGAGTGGCATCAATATTCTCATCTATCTGCTGATATGGAATCAAATAAACGTATTTCCAGAATAAAATAGCAGCACCTAATAGGATGAATATTAATTGTAACTAACTAATATTGTGAATAAGAGAACGTTATTTTATCTAGGGTTATGATTTGATTGATTGGAATTTAATTTAATTTTTTTATTTATTTTTATTTGTATAATTACGTCTTTATTTACTTCCAGTTATTCTTATATTTTTATATATGTATTTTTTTTAATTATTATATTTAATCTTATTTAAGTTATTTAATTTCTGCCTCTTTTTCTTTACCCTGAGTGTTTGATTGTGGGTTGGGGTGTTCATAAACATTTGTATGTTTATAAATGTTTGAATGTATGTTTCTTATATGTAAAACTCAATGAATATATTGTTTAAAAAAATAAGTAAACATATTTCCCCAAATATTGATATTTTCCTTTACAAATACTTTGACAGCCTGTCTAATGTCAGGAAGAAGTTTCAAAACTCAGATGGTTAAACCAGACCTGGTGTGGAGTTCAGCCTAAAACAAGCCAGTAGATCCAGGACCTTGTGATTCAGTTACATTACCTCTATCAGTGCTGAGCAGGCACAGCTCTCTGGTGTAGGACTGAACCGGAGCCACAGATCTCCCTGGTCTAAGAACACGTGGTTGCTTCTGGGTCTCATCGTCAGATTGTTCACCGTCACTGGAGCTCCACGCAATGTGCACCGGGTCCTCACTACAGTGACCGGCATCGGTCTGCACTAGGCAAACACATACATAAGGGGGTAATATCATAGTCATAAACTAAGAGATATTCTGTCAATTTAATATAAAATTCTCATTGCAGATACCAAAATATTTTGTAATTTGTTCCCTTACAGAGAAAAGTACATATTCTTAAATCCTACTTTTTTATTCACCAAAGGAAGCGAAAAATGAAAAGTATATTGTTGCTGAACAGTGTCAAATTAAGTGTATAAACATAAAACTATCAAATAAATGATAATACAAATGATGACAGACTTCAATGTCCTAATCACTGCTGTGTTGAATGAATAAATTAGAGAGAACAACAAATTACCTAAAGCCAACTTTCTTATGGTCGACAGTTTTCTTCCCGATGACTTGAGGTTCTGGAACAAAAAACGAAAATGTATCAATTAGGTAAATAATTTCGAAGCAACAGGGAAATAAATACACAGAGTTTATGTGAAGTTAACCAAATTAAATTTTAAGACTTTTTAACACAAAAAAAAAATGCAAATCAAAAATATTTCTTCAGGTCAAATTGCTATCATAAATACATTATTAGTAAAGCGCATAAACTTGCTGACATTTGCACCACATGTTTGTCCATACTTTCTAGCTGTATGTAACAATAACAAACCAATAATGTACTGAAACAAATGACGTGACCTCATCTCTTTAATGTATTACGGTACAGATGCCAACATTGCCAAGAGCCTCTGTATAATGACAAATTTAGAGTGACAGATTTCGCTTACACACCTTTAAAAGACACAAACTACTACAAAAAGGAGACAGATAACATAATTCGTGGTTAAGTATAGGAGAAGTTCAGGTTTTTTGTATTCATCTCTACCCACAGACAAACCCATTGAACCCTGATAGACACCAGAAAACTGATAAATAGGTAAAACAACCCCAAACAGCTAAATTGTAAACATCTCCATTATGTCCCCCAGGTGTGAGTTTAATGTTCTCATGCACAGCAGGCAAGAAGAAAAGTATGTTCCTTTGAACATAAGATGTAAGACTTTCTAATATCATCTTAAAACTTACAAAGAAACACCTAAAGACTGTACTTTACAATACTTTTAAAAACCTGCAGATACAATAAAATGCATAAGACTGTATGAACCTCAATCCCCGCAGAGTCCAGGAAACTGTCTCCACACTTGTCCCAGCTCTTGGCCGAGGACACGGATGAGAGGGACGGTGTCTCTCTCCTCTCTCCCTGGACACCGTGTCCAGAAGCATCATCCGGGAAGGACACACACTGCAGATCCCTGGAGAACCGTCTCCGCTGCTCAGAAGAGACAGGGATGGAGATGGAGCAGGAGAAGACATGCATCAGACTTAAAGGAAGTTATTCAGCTACTAAAGTTAGCCTTCCTGCTAACGTCCACTAACAACACATGAAATGCAAACACCATCTGTGCCCTGGTCTTATTCCTGTTATTAAAATATATATTTATCAATACATGTCTGACAAGTTGACTCCACTCAGCTGTGGGAGGGCAGCAGCTAAAGCTAACTAGCCTCTGAGGCTAGCAGGTTAAGTTGCCGCTAAAGCTAACGCTAGCAGGCAGGTTCCTCACCTTTCTGGAAGTCATGGCGACTGGAAGTGAAGACGAGTCCGCTGCTGCCGTTCACACGTCAGACAGAAGAGAGTTTCACCTACACATCGCTGCCTGGGGTGTCTCCGCCGGTGCTTTGCTTCTTTAACTAGGTCTTAAATAAAACAACCCGAGGTGAAGAAAGAGACTGGCAGCGGTTGCTCAATCTGAGAAGGGGTGTGTTTGATTATCCAACAACGTGGACCGGAGGCGGGCGGCTCCGTTCATCAGCTTCCCATTCAAAGTAAAGGCCTGATTCCAGAGTTGAAGTAGTTTACTGTTTGGTTTTAATTTTCGACTCTTTATCCATCTTCTTCAATGGTCGTGCATTCAAAATTGAAGTGGAGAAGTTACATTTTTAGTTATAAAGTAGGTCATATTGTTAGTATTGATTTAATATATTTTAAGCAGGATATTACTGTAAATTACTTAAAGTAGAGCTAGTAGAAATAATCTTTAGTATGTTAATCTGTAGGATGTTATATTATGAAATGAGTTATGCTCAATGCTATTTTCGAAATGCTGCTATGATAAAAATATAATTGAATGAATAGTAAAGGACACATTTTCACTTTTAAAAGTAGTTTAAAGTATAAATCATTAAATAGATATAATTGAAAGAAGGCAATTGAGTAAATGGACGCAGGTACTTTCACTGCTGCTATTTACATCTATTCTCTAATTCAGTTTTTAGATTTAAAAAAATTGCTTAAAGCACTTAAAATATTAAACATGCTATATATAAAAATGATAAAATGTGATTTTATCTGGTACAATAAATTCCACCTAAGTTTTGATGTGTCAAACATTGATTATTGGTAGTAAAATTATTTCGGTTCTAATAAACCCGACTCTGCCCGGAGTGACATGACAACCCTCATGTGGACTCAAAACGCAATTTTATTACAGCAAATCCATCCGAATCTCAACATCTTTCAAATAGCAGGTAAACATACAAAAGCTCACTTAACGTTTTTTATTAAATATGTAAAAAGCAGGTCAAGTTATTCACAAATAAAATGCAAAACATGCAACACGTTTTTTGGGGAATGCATAATGAGTGGGACATGAAAAAAAACATTTACCAGTCATTAATTATTGACAGTACAAGTTTACATTCCTTTTTCATTTACACAATAATATATGACTAAAGCATTATGGTGCACTGCCCAGTTCAATATTAGTAAATGCAATATTAAGAAAGGGTATACAATGTTCTTACTGGAATATAGTACGGCAAATAACTCAGTGAACTGACTCATCTCCCTAAGACCTGTGGTTAAAAAGAAAAGTCTGAAACAAACAGCTGAAACTGTAACAGTCCACAGGCTCCAACTGAGGCTTTAAAAATAAAAATGCTGAATTGTAGTAAGACTAGTCCTCAGTAATCTTTCTTCCTTTTGAGGTGTGAATTACACTGTGGAGCACACTGATTATCTGAAATGTTGGAATTTGCAATGATAGCTGTCAAACAGACATAAGTTGGCATTATACTACATTTTATTCACAATTCATCAACTGTATGGTCCTCCTTCACGAGGATGCAATTCTGAATCTTGCACTATGCCTAAGGCTTTACAATAATAAATATGGTGAGGGTCTATGGACAGACTGTCCAATACAGAGTCAAATGTCAGTGCAACATGTGGAAGGAGGTTAAATAAGAGCTACTACGAGCCCTTTCAGGGCCTGGCTTATTGCATTCTTGTGAATAATATTGTCGATATGCAAAATAAAAATAAAATAAAATGAAAAGGACAGAAGCTGGGAAGTTAACACTTGCACTGACAGGTAACTGGTACCTGTGTAAACTTCAGCATTTCATCACATCTACCGCACGTTTAGAAATGAATTTTCCACCCACACAGTCCTCGGAAACTTCTGTGATGGTCTGAGCGTGTCTGCTGGCAGAGGTGGTCACCACAGACCTGCCACAGCAGTTCACCGAAAGTCACAAAAAACATTAAACAGTGAGAAGAGAGATACAAAAAAATGTGATGGTGCTTCTATTCAGGAGGTTGCTTCATGTGCTCAGTCTTGGAGAGAACAAAAAATAAACCATGAGGAAAAATAAAAATCCTTATAACAGTTCTCACATATTTAAAAAGAAGGGTGTAACTGCAGTGAGGGGTGATGGAAGTCAGTATTCATCCTGTTCCTCCTGCTGATCATTTGGTGCCTCCTCGTGGGCTTGCTGTTCCGCTTCCTGTCCATCACCCTCAGCCAGCTCCACTCTTTCCTAAAATAAAAAGGGGGGGACACTGAGTACAGTTTGAGGCAAACACATGTGATCACACACAAAGAGTGTGTTCTTGTCTCTTTCAACCACACAATAACTTTCACATGATTTTCCCACCAGGAAGGTTGGCCCTCACACATTTCACTTGCGAGCAGTGGTGCAAAAACAAACCTAACTGGAGAAACAATAAATCCTACATCCTTTTCAAATCAGTTTGAAGTCACAGACTGACCTGGTCGTCTGAGGCGTAAAGAACCTCCATTAGCCGATCAACAAACGGAGCGTTTTCTTCACCGTGTTCCTGGCACAGCAGCTCCACCTCTCGCAGCTTGCTGAAGTAGTAGTCCCTCTCCTTCTCCACTCCTTCCAGTGCCGACTTTAATGTGTCCACCTTCGATAAACAAAATTCACATGATTATTTTTAGCGTCAATATCAAAACACACAATACTGCATGGACTTTGGTAAGGAGACACGACATGTCACAGTCAGTAGAGAGCAGACAGTCACAAGACCGACTGGACAATCCCCAGAGCAGAGACACACACCGCTTTGAATAAACTGATTCGTGATTCACTCTCACAAACTGATGCACGTTGAAGGACATAAATTAGATTTAAACATTGCGTAACTTATTAATAGTTGTCTAAAGTATGCAAATCGTATTTAACCAGAGCAGTCTTGCACCAATGATGAAACAGCAGGTTTACTTAGTGATTATTCTATGGGCGGGTCCCCTGTCACTATTTTTAGTTTAATGGATCAGTTTAATACTTTGTCAAGTAAAAATGCTGCGTATCCGCTGGTTACAGCTTCACAACGGTAGGGACTTCTCTTCATGTCAATATATACTCAATACTTTAAGTTTTTCTGCTGGCGACTGATTGGACTAAAAAGCTTCAGCTCAATTTTCATCCTGGTTTGATCCTTGGATCTGGCCACGTCTGCATATACTCAGCTATGTAAAGTGTCTATAAAAAGTTCTTCCATGTCTAATTATTTATATCATATCGAATCAGTGGACAATGGACATACAGTATGTAAGACACTGATCAACACTTATAATATTTTATGGCAAAGCAGAAGCAAATCTCTACTGAAAAACCTACATAACTGACAGATATAGAGTCCAGGGTTAATATACTATAAGTATTATTATACACCCCTTCAAGATGATTTTGTAGGAGGGCTGAACAGAAAGTATTTTATCCAGAGTGGATGCTGTGAGATGTCATTGTTATGTTGCTCTATCAAGAAGCAATGGTTTTAAGAGAGTTTGGACTTGAGAATATTATAGCTCATGCTGGAAATCTCTTGTGGATATTTTGCATCTGTGCAGGCACCATGATAAATTGTTAAACCCTATATTATTTGTTAGGTAGTCACAGACCGAGTCCTTCACAGGGGTGGATTGAGCTTGCAAATAATTTGATGCCTAAAGTGTGTCTATAAGTGCTGTTGCAAAGTACTTTTCAAAGCAATTATATCCTATCTATATTCTGTCAGTGTTCTATATAGATTTTTAAAGAGCTACATCTTTCTTTCCCCTGTTCTTCTTTGCCAAACCACTCAAGCTGTTGAATTACAGCTCGCAGCAGAGCTGTGAGCGGGTGAGTAAGGGAGTTTCAGTGAATGTGACCTGAGATCACAGTTTTTTCTTTTCTTTTTTGTTGTTAATGTTTTTAAGGCCATTATCATCTAACAAAGAAGAAGATTTTTTGAAAAGTACACAATATATTTACTTTCAATTTCTTCTGGCGTTTAATTTTTCCAGGCCAACAGACACACACAGAAGCATTTAAACAATTAGTTCATCGTTGTTACTTGTTGCTGCAGCAACGGATCAAGTATGAAAAGACTGCATGCCTAATACAGCTTATAAAGTGGTTATACACTCATTCAGATCGAGGTCAGACAACACATTATTGAGCCCATAACACAAGTTGTGCATTCTAAAGTATTATTATGTGGGGAAGAAGCTAGAAATAGTGGAAGAATAGATTGGAAAAAGAGGCCAAACTGATATTTACTGAGAGATAAATAAGCAACAAAAAATGTAGAATGTATTTACAGATTGAAGTATTTCCTGTTTGTGTTAAACATCTGCTTTGACCCTATTTCAAAAACAGAAAGTGGAGGTGTCCAAATTGTATCCATAATTCAGTCCAACTCAGTCACGTCTATGAAAGTATGAAACCACACCACCCCTCTAATCACTCCTGACAGAGGCCATCATTGTGGTTTAATCACAGCCACAGACGTTGCTGAAAAAAGACATGTGAGCAATGTAGAGAAAAGAGTTTCACAAAGATTATCAAATTAGACCACTTCCTGACTAACTATCAGAAATTATAGCATAAACAAACCTCCTCTGTAAGATGTGTGACCTGAGCTTCCAGGTCTTTCTCCCCTTTGGCAGGAGCTGCAGTTGTTACAGGGATCTTTTTCGCTGAAGAGGGTCGGGATGTCGGTGTTGAGGACTTGGGGGTTGTGGAGGTTGACCTTGATGCTCCTACAAGCAAATGACACGTTTATTACTCAGGGACAGACAAGCAGTTGCTATCATTTCTGAATTAATTCTTGACCAACACCCTAAACTTAAAACACAAAGAAATGATGTCATTTCCCGTCAAAGAATCTGGAAACTATTAGAGTTTTTTACATAAAAAAAGAAATGTTCCCATCTCAAGCCAAGCACAAAAAACCACAACATGTGAGAGTGTTGTTTCAGAACAGTGCGTCAAAATAAATATTTGCAAATGAAAAACCGACAAAATCAACGTGACCATTTGTAAACTTGAAGCTTACCTGCGGTGGGGGAGCTGGCTGCATGGAGGGACTTCTTTGGCAGGTTAAAGATCTGCTCACCGGGGTCAGGGGGGGGAATGGCATCCTGACCCTGTCGGGCTGCCACAGGGTCGTACTCTTTACCGTCGTAATTGGCATCAAAGAACTTCTTAAACCACTGGATGAAATCAAGATTGTCCTGAAATCTGCCCTTGACCAGTTTCTCCACAGGAATAATCTGAATCGAGGATGAGGACGTTGTGGAACAGTAAGTTATATAGATAATTTGGCACAAAACTGGAACAGGATTAATGTAGAGTTCATGAAACCCACCTTGTCCACATTCATCCTTTTGAAGGATGCCTGCAGCAGTTTGAAATTGTGAATGTACTCGTGCTCCAATTTAGCCTGGAACTTCACTTTCTTAAGACTGATGCAGCCAGGGAAGAGCAGATCCATGAACCCGCAATAGGCAGCTCCTAAAGATGTAATCAAATGTTAGTTGAGTGTATGAGCCACAGGAAACTCCAGCTAAAGGCTAGGATTGATCAAATCTGTCTGACAAAAATCCCCTGGAATAACAAAGAGCCTGGGAGCGTTTTCCGGGTGCAGACTGTTGACCTTGTTTCCTTAAAAAGAAAACTATTAATGCATGTTCTTGGTAGCACGGCTAATATTAACTGAAGCCTATTTAGACTTTTGTCCATTTGAAAAAAGAACAGGGCACCGGCTCAACCTGATTTAAGGCAATCTGAAATCTATAAAGTACATCTAGAGAGCACAGAGGAAGTCATCTATATTAATAAAAGGATCCTACACCTAAAGCAGTGTTAGTGTGTAAGTCTCTGTTTACAGAGAGGGACTCAAAGCTGATTACATGGTCACAGCAGGAGAACACGGAAGGGCTACGCGTTTATTTATAGGAGACGCTCTGCCAGGGAGAGGTGAGCATGTTGCCACAAGTTGCTTCAACTGCCAGCTTACAGACTATTTGAACCCGGAAGATGTAATCTCCCAAACATGTTCCACATCTCAAACAGCCTCTGTGAAAACATGCAACGCCAGGAGAGGGAGAAGAAGATTAGATTAAGAGAGAGAAAGAGAGAGAGAAGGTTTTTCATTCTGTTCTCACCTGAGGAGAGCTGCTCCACTTTCGTATAGTTTAGGCAGAGAATATCGTTAACCCAGGCAGTGATGTCATGCCTGCTCATAGTCTCCTGGGTTATTGAGGTAGAATATACGTTGACCGCCATCCCCCAACTGCAAACAGAAAAACATTACACTAAGAAAGAAGAGCAATGCAATAACAGGGAGGACCTTAACAAATTCAAACATACAGCAGAATATAGAAAGAGCAACGACTTTACAATGACTGGCTGAAAGGATTATTACACAAAACAACTTATGAATCAGAACAAATCACATTCAGCGATAGTTTGATTAAATTCTAACTTTACCCTTGGACACTGGAAGCCACACAGTAAAACTGCATCATCATATGATCGTTAGCATTTATCAACATGGCCAGACTGACCCACAAAGAAGCCCAGGGTCCAAACTGAAGTAAGGGCTTGTATAACTGTGGGCCCCTCACTCCTGCATGTCAGAGAACCAGTCTCCACTCTTTGAATGTATCCCCATCGTCTCCAAGTCCCTTCACCCAGCACAGTACCATACATTATTATTATAAGGCCAACAATTATGTAGTCAAGGCAACAGTAAGAACAACGTTTTATTTTAAAACGGTTATAAAGGACTTGTAGACTGAATTAGGCATGTAATGGGAAAATGCAAAACATTATATCCGTATAATATATATATATATATATGTACATAAGTTTAAGATATATCTGGGCTGTAGCAGTCCCTGTGCGTTGTGTTCATATTCGCTTCTGTATCCTTGGATTTGATTTTACCGACATAGTAAATAAAAAATCTGTTGCAAAGTCTGGTTAGATGGTGTGATTTTGCAACTGGCAAAGCTTTGGCTTTTGGGGTCTTCTGGCAAACTTTAATCCTTAAGCTACAGATTAAGCACTTAAACAAACTGGCAACAAAACACTAAAACAACCTTCTTAGTACCAGATTTTGCAGCGAGTCACACACTTTAGGGTAAATCTTAGCAACCAGCCTAAGTATTATTATTACATATTTTCACAATTTCCTTGATCACGCTGAGAGAAATGCTTCGTTAACAGGTTGTGTGTCTTTAGTTTTTTAACTGCAAAGCAAAATTACTTTAAAGTCCATTCAGTAATAGTTTGACCATATTAACAACAGGTTCCATCCCAGTTTATTAGTGACAACTAGTTAAAGGTTATGCAGTTTAAAACAGAAGACCTGCAATTAATCCTCCTACAAGAAGGTTTTAATATAACGTTTTAATTGAATCTGTTTAAGAAAGATGTTGATTCACAGGTGCTGAATCTGTAGTTTATGGAGCTGTTCAACTAAAAGTGTCTTATACACGGGGTTTTGATATTATTTTGTCAATTTTCAATGAGGTTATTCTAGATCCCCTCTTGGGAATTTAGAGATGCAATGGTTATACAATCGACAGAACATTAATAGACTTTTATTTTGATAACTTACTCACACATGACAGTAAATTCAATCTCTGGGTTGCTGGGACTGTTGTCTCACCAAAAAAAACATTCAGAGGAAATGGCCCTCGGGTTTAAGAAATAGTGAATGTAATGTATTTAATTTGCCTTTTCATAACCATAACAATTTGGCAGATTAATCAATCACGAAAACAAATGTTAGATGCAACCCTAGTATGAAGCAGTGTTCACATGTGTTCCACCAAAGCTGCACTAACGCCTCTTTGAAACAGTTGCAACAAGAAATGGACATTATAACCTTCATTGAGTGAGGATTTCTCAAGACTTCGATGGTTTTAACTGGGGGAAACCTACTAAATGAGTGTACAATAAAGTAGAAATCAGCAACCTCCAGCATACAAATGAAAACAGAGTGCAGTCCTCCTCAGATCCTCTCTAAAAATGAAGACTTAGCTGGGACTGATTTCAGCGTACTTCTCTGAAAGGCAGCAGAAGGACAGCTGCATTAAAAACACCCTTCTTATTGGATTATGGCAGCCACTAATATGGCATTAAATCTTGCTAAATCATCGTGCCCCACTAGCAGACACCAGGGTATGTGCCGGATGATAATAATAACCCTCCCATCATTAAAAAAAAAAAAAAAAAGGGCTCTGGCAGCAGTGCAGGAGCTGAGGCCCGGCTCACTGATTCCCTGAGAGGGAAGGAAGGAAAACTGGGCCAGAGGATCCCATGTCAACAAAGCGGATGTACTGTATGTGCTATTGCTGCTGTAATGCTGCTGCTAGCATGCTTTGTTAGCTTGGGGCAGGGATAGCCACCAGGGCAGGGCTGCTGTCTGGATCCAAACAGGGAGGAGGGTGGATCCAGGCTGGAGGAGGGCAGGTAAAGAGGGGTTTACCCTTGAAATCATCACCTTAAACCCACACCAGCGTTATGAAGGTGGGTGAATGTGGCTGGGGGGTGTCATGTCACGGTGGGAGTATTCCAACAGCAGCAGCAGAAGGGGCGTCTGTCGGTGTCCTGTCATTTGACAATGTGCACACACACACACACACACACAGTGTAACACCGGGCAACGACTACACAAGCTGCCGGCGACCAGCCCCCCAGCAGCAGCAGAGAGGGTCTCCGACCTGGGGGGGGGGTCTACGCCATGGTTCCAGTGCTCACATGAGAGGAGACAACGGATGAGACCGAGGCTCAAACCGACACACGTCGAACAGGAGGAGGAGGAGGAAGAGGAGGAGGAAGAGGCCAGCATGCAGGCTACAGTCTGCACCAGTGTCTTGTCTCTCTTTTTTTTTCATGACCTTACATATCTTTGTCTTCTAACATTACAAAATCGAATGCGGCATTACACGGATTTACCTGTAGGCGCGCTCCCCCCGCACCGTATTTTTCCTGTAAGGAATGATGTTGGTTCCGTTGTCCGGGACGAAGTCGTTGTTATTCTCTCCATTGGGGGAAAGGGCTTGGGTGGGACCGGGCATTTGGGTCTCTATACGTGAGGAACAGAAAACTCTGTTCTCTGTCTGGCCGGAGGGAAAAATAAATAAAAAAACAACAGGAACGATGCAAACGCTAAAGAAAGTGCCGCACCTCCGGGTCTCTCTCTCTCTCTCTCTCTCTCTCCCTGTGTCTCTGCTTATTCTTCACAAATCTCTGCCCGTGTGACGTCGCTGCACCGTGCACCACGTGACCGCTGGGCCTGGCTGCCTCTTCCTTATGGGAGGGGGGGGGGGGGGGCTATTTCACTGCTCCAAATCACATTGATCGCTTGAGAGTGTGCGTGCTAGCATCATCAGATCAGATCAATGCCGGATGCTTTTTGCTTTTGATTCTGCGATTGAGCCGCTCGGCAGATGCTGAAGGGGACAATGGGAAAGTGGGAGGAGGGATTTGATCAAAACAGGAAAATGCAGCCCACCCAGTTTCACCCACAGATGCTTAGATGATAATCAAACATCTAGTTTACACTACATATACTACATATAAAAAACAAGCAGGCAGGTCCTGAGAGGATACGGTGGTGCTGATGAAAATGATGACACACACACACATGGTATGTGATATAAAGCTGTTTTGATTACTAACCATATGAATCAATGATACCACTTCCCTTTAAAAAGCCCCTCCTTGGCATTTAGAAGGATATAAACATTTAATAAACGTTGGGATGACACTATAATCTAATATGGGCAGCAACTATTAGTATTAGTATTGATTCATGTGCTGATCATTTCTTTGATTAAAGGTTTGTTGAATTACGTGTCAAAGAAAATACATTTTTTACTAATATATACAACTAACCCTAACCCTAACCCAAAGAACGTTAATAGTGCATTTTTCACCTTTTGTCTAAAAAATATTAAAACAACTAATTGAAAACATTATCTTTATTTCAGCTGGAGATATGAGTGAATTGCAAAGACTTAATCATGTATTAAGTGTTTATATGCTACCTATAAATGCTACATTAAGGGAGTTCAAGTAAAGTGTTAATTAATCGGTAAAAAAAAGGGTTATCACCATAAAAACACATTAATTCAACAATAAGTTTACATTAAATTAAAACTTTTAAAACTATTCTCAATAGGACACAGAACATTTCCGTGTTTCACGCACAACTTGGATTGTATATAAACATAAATGTTTTTCAGCAGTATATCATTTTTTACTGCATTTGAATGACATATAATGTGACACCTTATATGCACATGGTTAGTAATCAAGGATAAGAAGCAGCTATTAGAAAACCAGCAGGTCACAGTATTTAACAGCCATGATGGATAATGGATCGATGTCACAGCTCTGTTAACAGCACTGGACTATAACACCAACTAATACAGCACAGTTATCATGTTTATACAGGAATTTTATGCAAGTATGTCCAGCCATTCTTATGGCCTAATACAATATGCTTTAGCAGAAGTATTCATGCATGTAAAACATTTCTACTATTCTGTTACTGCCTTGATTTGTTTCCTGTCGTGACTATTTTTCCATTGTATTGTTTCTTTAACTGAAAGGTGTCCTGACTTCTTTTTTAGAGAATGCATACCATCCTATATCAGTGTTTGTTTAAATTGTAACATAGATAGAGAGGGGGGCGAACATTTTAAGATCAATACAACTATCCATAGAGCATCTGTCAGTCCAAAGGTCACCTCAGATTTTGCCCAGTTTTTCATGAGTCAGAAGTGTTTTTTTGTGTGTTTTTTTTGTGTTAAGAGTCCAACCGAGGACAAACACATTTTATTTTCCTCTTTTTCTACAGCCTGATTTAAACCTTTCCATACTGTAAATTGTAATACCGCATATTATTATGTCAATATAGTGAATAATGTTAACATTTCTGTTAATTTCTGATTTTCAAACGAGCTAAAATATGTCAAATATTCACTACTCTTGCTCATCAAGCTGGGTACTCTGCTTAAACTCTAGTGCCACCGTGAGGCCAAAACTGACATCACATTTTTACCAAGAATTTACAAACGCACACAGAGACACAAGCCGACTTTAATTTACCCTGATCTATAAAAAAATATTCTGAAGATAAATGAAACAATTTACAAAACAATGTACTCTTTGCTACTTTTGTTATTTATCATGATTTTCTTTATCCAAATAGCACAAGCTTAAAAAGTGATCTTGACATCTCCTATGATCAACTATGTCAGCAAAGCGTGTGTACAATAAAACCCTGTGGATTTCCCCTTTAACTGTCACATCACAAAATTAACCTTTACACTGAAAAGTGCATTAAAATATGTGAAAACATAAGAAATAAATCAAGGCAGTGGACCAGGTGCGAAATATTCATCTATATTCTGCTGGAGGAAAATTGGCAACCAACTCCTCTGGGTCAACATTCTTACACAAATTCCTGCAGAGCCAAACACAAGACACAGCCAATAACTAATCTCGTTAAATGGCCATACTGAGGACACTAGGCACATTTCCTCTAAGAAGTAAGCATGCATGCAGAACTACATTTCCACTACAGTAATGCTGGAGGCCCAATCAGACTGGAAAGTGACAACTGCAGCATTTTGGTCTCATCAAGTGAAAGTAGAGACGTCCCTTTTTGTAGGCGGCAAGCAGCACAAGTATGAGAGGGTCAAAGATCATTGGCATCTATATGCTTGTTGCAATAAGTTTGCTGCGGCCAGGTTGGGTGGAAAAGTTTCTACCAGGTTGTCACTGAAATGAACTTGCCACTTGCCAATCTGAAGGGCCTTAAATTGTCATCACAGAGGTGCCGCGTTCACAGCCAGTTTCAAATGCATGTTCAGATTGTTC
Organism: Limanda limanda; assembly: GCF_963576545.1. Classification (NCBI taxonomy): domain Eukaryota; kingdom Metazoa; phylum Chordata; class Actinopteri; order Pleuronectiformes; family Pleuronectidae; genus Limanda; species Limanda limanda. The sequence continues at coordinate 10,884,446 of NC_083648.1, forward strand.
ACCTGTAGAGGGGGATTCTCCTCTGTGGTGCTCTTGACAAAATCGAGCATTGTATCAACACCACAGATTTAAAACCACAGACATATCTGCAGTTACATTACAAGAAAAGGACAAGAAGTATGAGCATCTTTTATGAAGGAATGACTGGTTTGCATCAGCGGTCTGTTAGTGTGTCTGTGTGTTTCATGCTTTGTGATCTGAACAGATGGATTCATGACGGTGTCTATTGTCTCCTCACCTGAACAGTGACTTCTCTCACAGTTTGCTTTCTGCTGATGTTAATACCTTAAAGTGGAAAAGGATCAATCACTTGATGCTGAGACACTTTCTTAAGCCTCCTTAAAGTAGAGCAATCTCCAATACTTAGTATACAGCCAATTAAGACGTTATAAAACCACTGGCGTACTCACAGGTTGCATGTACGAGACATCAGTCTAACTTTGACATCGATTAAAGTATTTTATCGTACGTGTTTTTCTGAACCTCTTCTAAACTGGAATTCTTCCTGCCAGTACATGCACAGGCTCACCCAGGGGAACGGGGGGCCCCTGTGAACAAGGCAGACAAGATGGACCTCTGGCAAGCAGCTGCTTGTTAATGCAGCCTGCAGTCAATGCTGTTAGGGGGGGGGGCATGCTGGTAATGCACAGCCTAAGTGATGATATATGTTTTACACTACAGTGTGTTAATGCTGAGCTCAGTCCATTAGAGGAAAGGCCAGAGCTGTGGTTGCTGTCTCCATTCATATCTCACCAGTGGCTCTCTTGAAGTGGCTTGAAGTGCCCCCCCCAGCATTCACAAAATAGCCAAGAGGTCAGTGTTACCCTGAGGTTTAAATATAATTTCACTACTCATGGTGTTCAAATATGATCGATAGAAAGGAGGATATAAAGGGAGAGTCATAAACATGGGAGGTACTGGGAGAACTGGTTTAGCTCATCGTATACAGTGGTTTATTTTAAGCCTTTATGGAAAGTTGACGTTGGCAGTGGAAAGAGGGAGGGGGTGGGGGTGTTGATAAAAGACAAAACGACAAAAGGTGAGGACAAGTCTCTACTTCCTGTCCCGGTCTGTCCCCACTCACATCGCTGCTAACGGGAGACGTGGAACCCAGCGCTGCTAGTTACTGTTATCTTTTACAACCGGGGCTAGCTGCTGAAGCTAACCCGGCTCCGGGTGGGACATGTCAGCCGGGGGGAGTTAGCTTCCACCGGGGGACACGCTAGCACTTAGCACGGCGAAGCTAAAGCTAAAGAGTGAAGCTGGGTTTGAATGAGCAGGACGTTGTTTGCAGCTGGGGACATCCGGTCCGAGCTAACCAGCAACTCTCAGGGAAGCTAATCTTCTGACGCGGAGGAGCGGTGACAGCTCCCAGATGCCCTGACCCCGGGGGTCGTCCCCCAGCCCCCCACCACCGGCCGCTTCGCTTTCAAACACGTACACATGGCGTCACAGGTTCAAACTGGCTCTACAGACTGGGACCGAAGCGGGACTCACCAGTGAAGATCCTCAGGTTGAACAACGAGCTGTTTTTAAACACACAGGAGAAAGCTGTTTTCCGGCCGAGTCACCACACCCTCTGCCGCCCAGAATCACTACGCGCTGAGGAGAGAGCGGGTGTGTGATTGGCGGGCGTGTCATCGGTGTCGCGGCTGATTGGTTGGCGTGTGACATCTGTCCGGGGGTTGACCAATCATGTGCTGATGCGCTGATCACTCACACTGCCACACAGCTTTCAATCTCACCAGGTATTGGATTTTTGTTCCAATAATTATTGCAGGATTTAAAACTTTAATTGACTTAATAAAAGGTACATTTGTCCACGATACATGGGTCTGTCAGGGTTTGTGTATATTATTTCACATTAATACACCAATACTACTACACCAATAGATGGTTATTACTGATCAAGTAGACAGTCTTTTAAGGATTCCGAGCACTGACCCTATGAGGTCCTATTGAAATTGTTAGGATTATTATTATTTTTATTTTTCAGGCAAAATTAATTGGATTTTTGAGGGCTTTGAATTACATTTTTAATTTAGTTTAATTTAATTTAATTTATTTTTTTATTTTTTCAAATTTACATAGTGTACGATATTGTGCAATGAATATGTGGTTGAAGTCCTGCCAATTTGAGGTGTACAGTATCTTGCCACGAGAAACTAAGCACACTAAGAATATGGACAAATTATTGTGTGTGTGTGTCTGTGTCATTCTATGCTGCTTTTGATACACATTGCAGAGAAAACCATTATTTTCTTTATTAACCATTATTGTATATTCTACTTTACTACATTTATTTGACAGCCTTACTTAAAAGTGACTTTTATATTTTTGGATTTTATTTACTGGATGATTTAACATGCTTTAAAAACCTATTGTTAGAGAATAACCCAGTAGTTTCCAACCTTGGCTTCTGACGCCTTACAAGAATCACAGTGTGGGAAACACTGAAAATTCATGCAAAACCTTCTAGTTTATATTCGGTGATCAAATAAATTACATATTGTTCCCATCAACTAGCACAAGGAGTAAGGGTCACTCATTACTCAATAATCAAATCAAACCTCCGAACTGAAGCCAATAAATACATTTATACTAGAATATTAATGTAAGTTTCTTGTCCATTTTTGGGTTGTTTGTTCTCTGTCTCCTTGTTTGTAATGTACATTTCCCCTTTTGAATATATTAAAAGTAATATAATATAGTATAATGAACAAATGTCTGAAGCAGAAAATGGAAATAGTCAAGATTTATAAAAGAAAAATACAAATGTACTCAACAAGCCACTATCTGCAAATGATTTTAAAATAGGTATAAATATCTATTGAAAATAAGATTAATAAAACTTAAAAGGAATCTCACTGTCATGCTTATTAGTAAATGAAAACCAAAATGATCAAGGAATACCTCAATGTTAAAGTGATGCCGAAAATAAAAGAAGGTGCTTGACTGATCCACAATAAAACCTTGACAATTACAATGTTCTTTTCATTGGTGGCTAAATTTGGGGAAAATGGCAAAACATTAAATCAATGATTCCATATTATTTTAAATTGAATATCTGTGTCTTTTGGATGTCACCTTCTTAGGTTCTGCTATAAATTCTGAAATCCCTGAACGAACAGCAAAAGCAATATTTATTGTGAAAGAATGCTTTTACTTTTAGTTCTATGTTCTATGTTCCCAAAAACTGCACTCCTCCTGTGTTAACACCAGGGTGCAGTCATGCACTTGATAAAAGACATCTCGATGAGGCTTTGTATGAAATTCAGGACGATGAGAGCAGCTTGCTAACTGTGCTGAGAGGAGACACAAGCAGATAAAGAACATATTGTAGGAAGATTGTTGGAGGCTAGATTGTGATCATATTTTAAAGCTCTGGTGATGGAGGTTGTGGGTCAATGTTATAAATATTGTCTTTGAATGTTAAAATTGATGGATGTGTGTTGACGTTTTTAAAAGGCACTGATGGTAATTATTATAAAACCTCCTCTCAGTTAAATCATATGCTGATTATACTTGAGCCTTGAGCCTGAGAGTGAAATGCTCCTTCCTAATACCCACATGAAAGTGAGATTCAGAGCTGGATGGCTGCTTTTATGTTACCTCAGATGGTGGCTCTGTGTGATGAATTATAGACAATAGGTTGAGGGCAGCCAACAGTGCATTTATGACAGATAATAAATGTGCACTGCCAACCCAAGCCAATTGAAGTGTGCCGTTCTGGAATGGAAAAAGAAAGAGAAAACGGAGTTCATAGGCAAAAATTGTGATATTGTGTCAACACTTTATTATGCATCACCACCATGCAAAATCACTGCTATGAACTTGCTCAAAAATCAAACTAGATATATTTCACACATTTATGATTTTAGATTGGCTTGCCACTTTTTTTTGCCCTCCAAAGTGACTGAGTAAAGTTTCCACACACTCAGAAAGTACATCAAGAGTGTGTAGGTTGCTGTGCAAGTCATGCACAGGTCTGCGCGTGAGCACTGAAGCCACTGAAGCAATGGCGAATGATCTATGATCGAACCCTTAATTTATTTACCATTGATAGTAAACACAGTTTGTTCAATGCCCTTACCAGTGTAAACCTTTGAATTTTAGCTATTTGGAAGCGTCTGAGTACCTGTCTTTTAACACACTTTCAATCCATCTAAAACTTATATGTAATCAGCCATTTATATGTAGACATTGTACATATATTCAGTTCAAGTCTTTCTCAACCAAAAACCCTGTCCAAGCGTCAGATTAAATGAGTTTAACCTAATTTTTTCCCAGTGGACTCACGTCGCATCGCTGCCGAACGGGTTGTGTTGTTAGCTACATGCTGCATCGACAGTTTGAACGAACTCCTCAGTGAGATCATCCAATCAGCTAAGGCAGTGTGCATTATTATCACTGATGTGTCAAATAAAACAAACCTATCTGATCAATAGCAGTCTGCCTGCTTCAAAAAAAAACAAAAAAAATACAGAAAGCCACTTGACAGCAACAGTAAGAAATCTATGGAATAGTGATAACATCTCTTCAGGGAAACCAGGCCAGAATTATACATTTACAACAGATTGCAAATTGTATCGTCAATAACCTAATTTCCAACGTAATCTCAAGTTTTAAAAATAAAGCAGATGACGAACAAAACCTTTAATCCTGGTTCGTTTCATGTAAAACTCAGAAACATGAGAATTTGAATCTTTGCCGCCGTGTATGAACACTGTTGTCGTACACCGGCGACACAACTCATATAAAAAGGATCAAAATTAAGAAGAAGAAAGTGATGAGTTTCTTTTTATGGCACCTGTGGTATCATAGACAGCTTAGTAATTAATCTCTTTACATCAGCTCACAGTTTTACTTTTAAATATGTGGTTGGTTAAAAATATATATCTTCACATAAATGTAGTCTGTGGTTGGACTTAGCAATTTTTTTCTTTTTCAACTTAAAATCGTCTTCATTTCTTCAGTGCTCGGTACCGTCGGCCCAGTGTCGGCCCAGTGTCCAGTGTCTTCTACTATTGTTGCTTTTCATATTGCTCGCCTGTAAGAAATGTTAGAGATGGTTATTTGAAGATATTTGATTGTGTAGATAAAAAAAGTCCTGTAAAGTAGATTGTCAGAAACTTACCAGTAACATGGTCTAACACAGTCACTGCTGCAGAGTCACCTGTATGAACGCCACCACAGCACACACAGCAGGTTAGAATCATAACGGTGAAGGAGAAATGAAACCATTTAAAATATGTCTTTGATTCTGGTCTCACCATGCACGTTTTGTCTGGTTCCTGCCTGTGCTTCATCAGCTCCTCCAAGCCGAGCTCGTCCTCCAGCTGCTGCTCCAGATCGTTGTCAAAGCTCTCATCTTCTGCAGCGCTGATCCTCCTGCAGCACAACACAGGCAGGTTCAAACAGGACAGAAGATTCACAAACCCTTATCACTTCACAACTTTTTGGTCTCATATTTATATCGGCATTCTTGCAAATCAACACATCTTTTATATTAACCTGTGTTTAAAGGTGATGAAGGGATCTGCAGAGTTAGTGGCCGACAGGTCACCACGGCCAAAGTCTGAATCCACAGTGCTCTCAGTCTCACTTCCACCCTCTGTGGGAAACAGCGATACCAAATCAGCAGTTGTGTAAAAAGATTCAGGAGGACAAACATGAGCTTTTTCTGATTCATTTGGACCTGAATTGAGTTCCTTGACCAGCGATGACATTGTGTTGGTGATGGAGTCAGCAGCAATGAGCAGGTCGTTCCTCAAATTCCTCCTTGGACCTTTTAAACAAAACACAAAAAGAGAAGTTTGGATATTGATTTTGTCCAATTTCCAACCAGACTTAATAACCGATGTGTTGTAGTAGGTCACCCTGAGCGAAGGCCTCCTGGACATCCCCTCCCACTCCCATGAGTGAGTCCTGAGGTGTGTGAGTCGGGGTCGTGCCGGCAGAGTCCGAGTGGATGGGTGTGGGGATCGGCCGGCCGATGGTGTGGCTGGGGGAAGAGCGTGGTGAGCCGGGACCCTGAGTCTGAAACACATACACACAAAATGAGTGCTGTGCCACTGAGTTTGTTTACAGAGAAAATCATGCTTTAATACCAAGAAGACTATAATATTATATATAAATAATTAAATAACATGAGCACAAGACTATTCATCACCGGGGGTTAAAACACTGCAACAAATCTTAATTTAATGCTTAAATAATTCAATCTAATAGCTGTTCTGAAAGTCAAACGCAATAGCAATACACATTACACAAATGTTAGAAGTGCACAAAATGTTGAGTCGCTAAACTGTATTTGCGTTCAACACGGAATTATTAAAATATTTAACATGCTATTAGAACAGATTTCCTCCATGAAATATTCCAACCATGCCCACAAACCAAACCACGAGCTTTTATCTCGTCGGCTAAACACAAAAAGTTTTTAGTTTTTTTAGGGAAGCCAAAAGTTTGTAGATAAAATGTTCAGCCGCCGTAAGTATTTGTTTGAAACATGCTTCCAGGTTTCAGTCTCTTTTAAGCCTTTGACTTTTCAAACTTACGCCTTGTCTCCGCTCCTCCTCCAGCTGAAAAAAATATATTTTAAGGCTCATAAAACCACAATTATTTCTGGGGGTGAAAAAAATACAGTGGGTACATAATCAGAATGTGGTTTCCTCATTCGTCTTTAATGGATTAACATGGATCTTTTTGGGTTAATAAAAAGATGATTATATCTTTCTTAGAGAGAAGATGGCATGCTGTCTTGTAGGGTGCGATGGAGGATAATTCAAAACTCGGTATCATGTTCCCAAACGGTCTGTCTGGACTCTTGTCTGGCACGTTGAGTAACATTAACATATTAATTACATTAGCATATTTAATCAATGCCATATTTCAATTTTACTAACTGACATTGACGTGAGAGGACACGTTCATAACAATCAATGATTTATTTAATTCTTACAGTATTAGAGTCTAGTACCACTTCACCACTAAATAATGATTTTACTTTGTATTATTACTATATCTGGCCTATATTCCAAATTAATTAAAACAATAAAAAGAAGAAGAAGAAGAAGAACTAAATAAATAAAATTATTTGTTCTCATCTATAGATAAGACTCTTTAATTAGATATGTGAATGTATTGTACCTTTATGTTTTTAAGTTTAGAAAAGAAAAGATTACAGAGCTTGAATGTTAACGGCGCCCTCCAATGGAGATTTTGGGTAATTTCTGAAGTGTCCTTGTGCAAAGTGCAGTGTTTGCTTTCCATCAGCCACAGCTGGAAGGAAATGTAAAACCAAACCCATTCATCATCAGCTCATGTTGCTTACCACCTGCACCAATATCAGACAGAACACATACAAGCTGCAGTACGTGTCCATGTAGTTTTATATTAACATGTAAACATAATCTTCAGCATAATTGATTCAGGCTTCTGTAATTTCCCCCACAGGAAATAGAGTGTGTGTCCTCCTTCAGTAATGGAGGCGACTTCATCTGTATGTGACTACAGTGCAGTGAGAGAGATGAGAGACATGTCTCCGGTACCTTGAGAAGCATCATTAGCTGCTCCAGCTGCACCATGAGTTCCCTGCGACTCTCCTGCAGACTCGACATTCTTTGTTCGAGCTCATCTTTGCGTTGCCTGACAGAGGAAACAAGTTGTACAGTGTGAAGACACCTTAATGTCACGTCAGTGGAAAAACAAGACAGAAAGGCATTACGAGCATCTGCGTATTGCAACATATGTTGTTTGTTTGCTTTGTAAAACGACAAGTAATCACAGAAGGTAGGTTCTACCACAGCCTGAGCTGACTGGGACCACACACTGCAGTGAGATGGATGGAGTTAGCAGGGTTACCTGAGAAGACGGAGCTCCGCCAGCAGAGTGGGGTTCTGCTGACCCCGGTCAGGAGGCGGCTGGGAGGCCTCCTCGTGCTGGATCCGCAGCCGCTGGATTTCCTGCAGGATTTCTCTGGTGACGGGCACAAACATATGCAAATACAAAATCAGATTATTTCTGACATGCTTTGACCAAATGACCCTCGGTCAACACAAAACCGGGGGGGCAGCATTTTGTGACACAAATTTAGAACAACCTACCAGATTATCATACAAACACACAATCTATATCTAACAATGTTTAAATCAAAAGCTGTTAATACAACATAACCTTGTTTATACATTTGTAAAAAAAAATTCCAAAGCTCAAGATGACAGACAGGATATTTTTGCTTTATTTATGGATACTGGGAGGAGGTGGAGACATATCATCCATCTTAAATATTGCGTATACCTGAATTTTGCCTCCTTTTTGTTGTCTGTATTGATTTGATTTTAATGTTAACATTTGCTGTTACATCCAATGTTAAGTCGTCTTACCGGTAATTGTTTTTCTTAGACTTATCCTATTTTATTTATTTTTTACGCAATTTGAATTTGCTGCCAAGTAAAAAATGTTCTATACAACGAATGTCCTTATATTGCTTGTCCACTTTAATTGATCTAAATTTCAAATACAAATAGTTCGTAATCTTCTTGGAAATGTTGATATTTAATGAGGAAATTCAGCCAATAATGAATTGTTTTTCTGTTTTTTGTGGTGGAATTTATGAAGAGACAGAGAGAAGAAGTGAACAGCATCACAGCGGCAGTCATCCCTCACCTGTTTTTGCTCTCCAGCTCGGCAATGAGCTGCCTCTGCTGTTTGTTGGCATCCAGAGAGTAGGGGAGGTCTGTGGGGATCCGCTGCTGTTGAGCCTGTCGGTGAAACCAAGCAGGAGATGTCACGTGACCTGGCAGTTACCGCTGGATGATGTCACCCCTGCTACCTTATCTCACGTCTCACAGGGGGAACAAAACGCTTAAGTCACCAGACATCCATCAAGAGCCGATCCGAGGATACACGTCTGCTTAGAAAAGATCACCACCTGTAAATCCCCTTTTTCATCTCAGCAATAAAACAGGGAGACACCCCCAAAGGTGGAGTAGCAGCGTACGTTAAACCCTTTTCTCATCAAGGACAGATTTTTGGCTCTGAACAGTGATAAAAGATGCCACGATATGATGTGTGCAATAAATGTCTGATATATATATCTATCTCACCGCAGCATCAGCAGCCAGTCTAGCAGCATAGCGGGCGATGAGACTGTGCTCTTCATCTTGATGGTTACTGCTCTCGAGCAAACTGATCAAGAGGAAAATAGAGATGGGAGTCACAACGCGACACAGTTAATAACACACAGCGAGATCAAATATGCAGGAAATTATACCAAAAAAAAAAAAAAATTAAAGAAAGTTTATTTTGCTGAAGAGTCTTGATTAATCAGCAAAGGGTTCAGAAGTGGTTCTGTGGCAGCCGAGGCCTCAGTCATCATGCTGAGCTTCTTATGTAAAACCACAAGACCAGGAATGAAGAAGATCTGTTATATGAAAGTGGAGGTGGAGAAATCACTCGCTTTGTATCTAAATGACATGAGGATTCAAACACACGCAAGCACACACACATCATAAATGCACTCAAATGCACTCACACATAAGGATATGTGTATCTGTGGGAAATGTGTTTGTGTATGCGTGTGTGTTTGTACTTATATCTTTGTGGGGACCATTTGGAGCATTTGTTGTTATTATTGTGTGCACCATTCATCCAGACTTGGGGTATATCACTTGTTTTTTGGGGGTTAGGCATATATTTGTGATGGTGAGTGCCTGTCTGTGGGTGTGTGTGTCGTCCAGGTATTACTCATCTGTTTACACAGTCACATTATGGGGACTTGCTTCCTTATGGGGCAACAGCAAGTCTTCATAACTTAAGTCTCTGAATTCTTTTGGTGAAGTCATGTTTTAAAGGGTAGGTTTAGTTAAGGTTAAAGTTCGGGCTAGGCGAGTATTAACTATGGTTGAGGTTAGAGTAATTCTCCAGGAAGTATAGGTCAAAGTAATGCTCTCTGAAGAAATGGAGATACCACTGTGTGTGCGTGTCTGTGTGTGTGTGAGCTGGTGGTGATGTTGGGTTTAGTGGTTAACTATAACTATAACACACATAGACAAAAATTATAAATGGCATTTAATCATCACTGATACACACAAACACACACAGCGTATTAGTGCACACACACAGAAAACACAGCCGACACTATGTTCATGTTGCTGAGGAAATTAGCATTGATGCCTCAAAGGGGAGAGAAGATACAAAACTCTCATTAATATGCAGCATCTACAGATCAAACAAACCAGACACGTTTCGGAAATGAGTTTGTATGGAGGGAAATTACAGCTAAAAGGTGTCAATTAACAAACTAATCTGCCCAGAGGATTGGAGAGATATATCATAATGTGACAAGACAACAACATGTGCATTACAAACTAAACTGTGGCCATATATACCTGTAAAGTATTTATTTTTAATGTGAAAATTGTTAAACAGTGGAATCAAATCAAATCTATATTTTCCTCTTGATACCATTTTGGAAACAAACAGTTATGAAAAAGAGGCTGAACGGCAATAATGTGCTGACAGAAGGGTCAGAGGTCGAGGTTCCTACTCTGACAACAAGCAGCGTTAGGCCTGTTACATCCAGATGAAGTTAGATCGGGGGGGAAGGAGTGGCGAGGTGGCGGTTCAGCAGAGCACATAGCTTCCACTGGCGTCTGGCAAACAACAGCAGCACACACCAACTAACCATGATCTGGGCTGGTTTTGGAGCAGATTCACATAGAGGCCAATCAGAACATGTTCGTCAGCAAGTCTATCGGCAACATCGAGGTTGTAGTTCAACCTGGAACAGCGGCAGGGTTTCACAGAACATAAAACAGAACGTTACACAGGTGACAACAGAGGTACGGGGGACGAGGGGAAAACTGAGAGAGAGGACAACAAAAGAGAGGAGGAAGAGGAGGAGGAGGAGAGTGGCTGGAAAAGCAGCCTTTCATGGGTGACTAGAGAGGAACAAGGCCATATTATGTTCGGGAGAGACCGCGGCCGGGAGCCCGATCAAGGACATGCCCATGAACTCTACGAGCTGCATGCACTGTTTACCTTCTACAAGCAACAATCACCCAGTGCTCCGTTATTAAAACTATTATATTTAAGTCAAACTGCCCCAAAGATACATCAGGCATGCACACGGTTTTACTGGTGGATCACATATATCTCATATGATGAGATTTGGGGGCCGGACGCCTTCTGGTTTCCTTCTGGATTTATAGTTTGACCAATCACGTTTAAAACAGGCGGAACACATTGACCGAAATATATTGGCTATATGCAAAGAGCGGTTAATGAAGAATAGCCAAAATGGCGTCTAGAACGATGACATCTACAAAGAGTATAGCCGTTTGTGTTTCGTGTGTCGAAACCCAAGGACTCGTCGGACTGTAAACTGTCTGCAGTGAATGGAAGATGGAGTCTTAACCCAGATTTGTGACGTCTACACCAGAGACCCCAAATATATTGGCCGTAGCCCCCAGAGGCTTATTCCTCATCAGATGAGAGTTGATTTACTCCAAGATTGCCAACATGGAGGAGCACAAAATAATTAGTCAGAATTAGAAATGGGAAGATAACAATAAGGACAAGGTCAGTCTGTCCAATATTGAAAAAAAAAAAACGACATGAGAAAGAGGTTGTCTCGATATCACTCACTCATTGTATAGGGAGTTCATCATCAAAATAACAGGCATTTTAGGACACTTCATCAGTGCACAGCTTAAATGTGCCATAACCACGTTAGTCGGTCAATATCTTACGAAGCGTATTTTCCCCAATAATCTGTAGAGATAAGGAGATATCTACTGTAAATGTTTGTCAGAATGAGCAACACTTTTTCATAGTGCAGCCTTAAAATAAGCCTGCATTAAAGTTTGGGCAACTGGGGAAAATGACAGACAGAAGCTAAAAGTCCGGTTGGCATCACTCTGTTTGGATTTTGAATAAATCTTTTTCAAATTTCAGCATCACAAGTCCTCCACCTTTATAACGCCACAGTATTAAATGAGTGGACAGTCCCTTTAACTGTATATTTCAGGGCTCTTTAATAAACTTATTTGTACGTTACAGAATCTTACCAGGTTCTCTTCAGTCACTGTTGTACAAATACTAACCAGTGGACTTCCAGAGGGCACATGGCCTGAGAGCTTTGTAGTATATCAACTCGCAGGCTTTGCAAACAGGAACAGCAGCACGATGCTCTGACATGCACTTCAAGAACAACCTGCAGAACAGCGATCACTCATCACATCATCCGCATGTTTTTATATACGTTATGAAAGGATGCAGTGTTCCGCTTTCTTCATCAAATGCAGGTGCAGGGCAGCTCAAAGATTTCTTTAAACTTCCAAAATACATAAACCGCAACTGAAAAAAGGGTAAAATCCCGTTTCATGTGAACAGGTCAAAACTATTCACAGGAGTTTGGGAATTTATACATTTTAGGTGCTGGAACCCAGACAATTGGCAGTTAGAATTCCCCATTTCTGTGTGATGAAAAGATAGATAATAGAGCTGCTAAACTAATGGCCAGCGATCTTTATGATGCATGCTTCATCTAGCGTCTTTGAAACAGCCCCTCGAGTACAACTATATAAGCCCCTAGTTTCCTTAAGATGATAAGCACTCTAGTTTATGCCCTATGATTATTATCTATATTAGTTCACGCATGCATTTCGGCTACAAAAGCATTCTGGTGTGCACACCTGTGTCACTTACCCTCTCCCTTTGAACAGATGCGGAGCAGTCCCAGTCAAGGGCTTTCTTTGCTCAGCATCATTATTCTTGCTGTAAGGCAAGCCCATTTACATTCAGCGCCAGGGAACCACAAAATAAAAGCATACGCACACACCCACACTCTATCTCTCTCTCTCTCTTACACACACACTACGAGGAAATAAAGACAGTGTGGGTCACAGAGTCTACAGGACACGAGGCCTTCAGGGAGCACGGGAAACTGAAAAGAGCTGTTGTTAAAATCCAGGACATCCATTGTTCCTGTTGTCTTACTCACTTTTTGGTGGAGTAAGGGTTCCCTGATGTCGGCATGGAGTGGGAGAGCGAGTGGTCGTTGGTGAAGTTCACTGGTCTTGGTGGCCTATAAAGGGAAATAAAATATTACTTATACTTAAATAAAATTCTTAAAATGCTGTAAGGAAAAGCTTTTGACCAAATGTGAATTACTAGGGATCTCCGAAAGAATATTTCGTTAGATAACTCTCTGTACATGTAACAGAAGGTGGCAACAAAGTGGGGATATAATTAGTAAACAATGAAAACGTGCAATGAACTGAGGAGCGGACGAGCGGATCAACAGACACAGCAGGTGCTCGGATAGAAACTAATGATGGACAGTGTGGCAGCACTAGGAGGGATGGCACTGTGATTAGCACAATGAGCACAAAGGATGTCAATTGAACAAAATGTACAAAAATACATTCTGCGGTGCGTCAAATAATCAAAACAAACTCACCACGTGTCTCTATTTCGAGGAAAGTAAACAAACAAGGAAGGAAATGAACGTAATTTATTACAATCAGCTCATTTTTTGAATTAACCAAAATATGAGGAGAATAAATTCAAGGAAATTAACCTTTTTTTTATGAATTTACCCAAAACACTAAAAGGAAACTTACTGGAGTCAGACTGGCAAAATGAAAACGTCTCATCACAGATATGTGATTGTACAAACTACAGTAAAGAAATGCCAAATGTGAATGAGTTTGCCCACTAGAGTGTATTTTTCGAAATACATTTATCTAATAAGTATTGAGTTGAGCCTGTACAACAACTGGCTGCTGTATCATTTGGTCTGTTAAATGTTCAACATTAAATTTGGAGGTATATGATGTTTTTACAGTTTTTATTCCCTCTGGTATGTTGTAGTTTCTTTTTTTATTGTGTAGGTCAACAAATTTAAAAAGTCCTCAGTGAATGGAAATCCTCTCCCCCACAGAGAACACTGTTACTCCTGAAAAGTCTCGTCGGATACCTGCGCATCATTGTGATGTCATGTGACCTGCATTTTCTGAACATTAGAGCACGTTAACCTTTTCAAGTGCTCAACAAAATTGAAACTATGAACCTGAACATGCAAAAAGTCTCCTTTATATTTACAGAATAAATACTGACAAAGTAAATACTGTGGCAGCAGCAGAAGGGACTTTGTGTTCTAATACCTATTTTAGCCTTTAACAGAAAGTGTACTATAAAGTCTGTGTCGTTTCATTACTTATAAGGAAACAAAAGACATCAGTCGAATGAACCGGTAGCAGCAGCATTGCCGATTACAATCATTCCCAAGGCTATAATTAAGCCTCATTGATCAGTGGAACCAATTCTTGACACTCAGAGGCAGCTACAGGATAAATCTGAGCTGGGGGTTGAAATCAGGGGCCCTGGAAATATCACACCTCTCTGATTCCTCTCCTTCTGTGCTATGGAGAATTAAAAGAGAGGAGGTGGACTTACACAATGTGAGCTAGGTTGAGAGGCTTCTCTGGCGTTTCGAGGAACATGGCGTGAAGAGGCTCTCTGCTGGATGCACAGCTCAGTGACTTACTGAGTGCGCGAGACAACTTCTTAGCAGGGGATTTCTGGGGAGAAACACAGGAGTGAGGCACAGATTTCAGAGGACGTGCGGACGCTAATGTCTTCCTAGAAGACGCAGCGGCGTCATGGCAGCGGCGCCGTCACCTGCGTCGCAGCATTTGCCGTCGCTCACGTCGCGGTGAAGCGGAGCGAAAATAGCCACAATGACTGGTCCAGTGCAGACACACCCCCTCCCCTCCTCCTCCTTACCCATGACGTATACTCCTTCATTTGGTGCTGGTTGCTATGGGAACCGCTGGCATGCCCCCTCCAGAAGCAGTCCTGACAGAGCTGGTAATTATGACATTGCTGGCAGCGGTAGCGGAAGCCCATCATACTCTCAGTATGGCAGTAGGAGCACTCGACCGGGTGAAAGACTGCAGGGAGGAGAGGAGGGGTCAGACACACAAACGCACGCACGCACAGACACACACGCACATAAACAGAAGTGACTGCAACCCAGATATTTTGAACGTTGCAGGCGAGTGAGTAGAGGATTAATTTCAATTCATTTAAGGACAGATGTGCGGGGATATTGAGCCTGTTCTGATGATACAACAATCCGTAATAACAAACGCACACAAATCAACACAAGCAGAGTCAAACTGAAGATGGGTACAGATGTCACGGTGTTTCATCTGTTCACAGGGAGGTGGCCTGTGATGAGGAGTGCATCACAAACACGCCCAAGCACTCAGGCACAGGATGTGAGGTCCCTATGGGGCGTCTTCACTGGGTGTGTGTGTGTGTGTGTGTGTGTGTGTGTGTGTGTGTGTGTGTGTGTGTGTGTGTGTGTGTGTGTGTGTGTGTGTGTGTGTGTGTGTGTGTTTTGTGCATGTGGTGACTCAAGATTATGATGCAAAGCTGAACTTTACATCCACCCGGCCCTGCCAGCCTTCCCTCCCCGTTTATAAATATATTCCGTGTGCCGTCTTACCGTTCTCCACGTTGGCCAGCCGATGCATGAGTGGTAACCACACCAGACACTGAGGGGGCGGGTCTTGCATCAACGTATCGAGGAATGTGTTGAGGGAGACCTTTTTCTGTTGACGTGAGATTCACCCACAACGTCAGTGCTAAAACAATCACACAGCCACCAAAGCATTGCACTGTTAAAAGGTCCTCACCTGCTGTGCGAAGCAGGTTCTTGCAGCTTGTTCTGTGTAACCGAACGAAGGTCCCTCGAAAACCGCCATGGGTAATTTGAGAACCTCCCTCAGGAATTGGTCAAACTGTGCGTACACCATTATTCCAGCGGAATCCGATATGTGGGAAAAGATATCTGGGAACAGCGCGGGGAGACATAACACAAATGAATCAAGCTAATTGCCACCACAGTCGGGTAATTATAACATTACACATTGCAATTATCCCACTTATTAGTGAAAACAAATCAAAGTAAAGCAGTTATTCAAATCAGCAATATAATACACCAGCAACACGGCCCTCCTCTTTTTCTTTCATAAACTATTGGTGGTGCACCCACAGATTTAGGAGATTATGTAATAAACCAAATCTTTCAGAAAATGAATAATGACTTCTCCCCTGATAACCCAGCACTTCCTCTTCTCTGCAGAAAGAGATGCAGAAAATACAGCTACAAGAAGTTTGTATTACAAATTCCAATGTAATACATTATTTAGACTAGAACAGTATGAACTTTACAGAGACAATGATTTATTGCAGGTAAAAGTGTTGATTTTAATTTTAATTGTTCACAATTAAAAGCAAAATAAGGATTTGTTGTGTTTCTTACATCTTAATTTATCCAGAATCTTCCCACCACACACAGTTGCTACGGCCATCTTCACGACAAAGACAGTGACTTGGCCGAGGCCCTCCCTATAAAAAGAGGAAAAACATTTTACATTATGAGTCTATTAAGGCTTATGTGGTGAATTCAGCAGTTTTTGACACAACCTTGAAAAGCAAACTTGAATTACAGTCATTATCATCTTAAAAATCTGTTTACCCCTCCACTCTTCACCAGTATGTTGTGACAATATTTTTAATTTTAGGTTAACATTCTGTATTTTCACTGAAGACACATGAGAATCCCTCTGTACACTCCACTAACCCACATCAAATCCCCAGACGTGAAAGAACACAACCAGCCGCCGACCGTCATGTGACGGGTTACTCACGGGTCGTAGGCTGCCAGGAGGAAGTTGAGCAGCAGGCTGATGGACTGCTCCACGTTGATCTGGTGCGTGGTGGGCATGCGTTTGTTCAGCTGGTACAAAATGGTGGACAGTACCATCTCCAGGCGAGCCACGGAGAGCTCAGCGGTCAGGTCCATGGTGTTGAGCCCGTTCTCTCGGAAAGCCTCGATCACATTCCAGATATCAACCAGGTGCACTGGAGAGCAAAGAGAGAAACAGCAAATCAACATTTTCAAGGGGAGGGGAAAGAAATTACAAGAAATTGTAGTTAGAAATGCTTCATACTCACAGTTACATTTCTTCTGCACAAATCTGAGTTTGCAAGCCGTTCTGTATGTTGACAATCGGATGGAATCCAAGTCGTGGGCCCCTGAGGAAGAAGTTATCATTACAAACGGTGAATCTATCTGACAAGCAAGATAATAACTTCATAGTGGGACTGCATGGAGGCCCAGAGAGTTCAAGACAATATGAAATAAATGTATTATTAACTGCAGTCATTTAATATAACAATTTAATTGCAACACAGTAGTTTTTTCAAGGTCCATCTTATGAAATGTTTCTTTATCCTGTTTCTGCCTTACAATAACAGTTTATTGTAGTTCTCTTTTCTTATAATAATAATATTCATATTTTTCATAACCCCTTTCAAAGGAACCAAGGTCGTTAACCTATTTTTGGGGCGAAGGAAAAAAAATGTATGCTGCTATTTAACCCGAAACCCTTTCACTTCATAATGTCATCTTTCATCACTAAGTCTGTGTCTTTGATTGGCTTTGATTAGGTTTGAATGAGCAGGCAGCCAATTAGAAAACCGCCTTTCCTTTAGTTTTGACTGGCAGACTAATGGTTTGTAATTTTGTTATCCATTCAGTTCATTTTATTCTGACAGGAAATGTTGCAATATGTTCAAAAGCTTTGGAGTGTCACTGTCAATTTGACTTCACAAACACAGCAATTAGATTTAGTTTCTGTTTTCACAAAGGTGTTCTGGGGCCAGTGCTTTTATTTTCCCGCTGTGAACGGCTCCTCCGTTTCCTTTGCCCGTTGCTTTGTGATGTGTCCATCAACAGCACATCCAGAAGATTAAACGTTTTTTGGTGTAAGTTAACTTTATACTTCATTTTTACCACTTAAGAATTATCCAAAAACTTGAGGCAAATGAAGTTTACAGCTTAGAATTGATTTGACTGTGAAGAGCTGGAGCAGAGTTGAAAATCAGTATTGTAAGACATGACGATTTGAGATAAAAAACATTTCTTACAAAAGGAATAAAGTATAAATTGACCTTAAGACTTGTTCTGGAGATGAAAGAGTCCATAAACACAATAACACAGTTACTATAATCTTATTTATTAAGGCTCTGTGTATAAATAGAACTGAGTCTTCGTTAAAGTTACTAACACCCATGTTTACATATGATTACAAGCTAAAATAGCTGCAGAGAGAAGGGTCAATTAACTCAGTTATTGTGAAAAGAACAATATTAGTAAAAAAGCTAATAGTGAAACTTTTAAAACATAGAAGAGACATAACAGTCTGATTTCACATTGTGTTAATATTGGGAGAGGGTGAGGTCATTCTGAAGATCTGTCTGTCTGTGTTAAAAATCCATTTGCTTGACTCTGGTGGAGACAGTAGTCTTTGCTCTACATGAAAGTTACAGAGAGGAATTTGCCATTTTCATGTTCAGTGTGTAAAACAGCCGGGGATAGATCACACGGCACTGCGGCAGCTCAGAGCACTTACTCATCTCAACAAACAGTTGCCTTCGATCTGCCATGTTGTCACCTCTCCGCCCGCTGTCTTCAATCATTCTGCTCAGGAAGAGAGGAAAGTAATGTCAGAGCCTGTGTCTGAGCCTGTCATTGACAGAAACAGATCCAACTGAAGACATTGCTCAATCGCTGAATGTGAACCTCGACTTAATTCCTGCTTCATTCACAACATCTTAGTAAGATTGGTTACCACATAGGTAATTAGCTAGTTAGATATACATGCAGTTTACGTTAGAGCAGTTTTTGATAACCTGTAGACAAAAGGACATCACAATTCAAGAATCGTTATGTGAAGAAAGTAGAAGAGTCTATAAGCCCAAACACAAAGCTTCCACATTTGGAGGACTCTAAATCTAAAAGGCCGGCTGTGTCAAGTCATGTTTGCTAAACTATAGTTGGACTGTTTGAGGTAAGAGGTAAAAGTACCTGAGTGACTGATATACACAACAACAGGGTGGTGGTGGTCTGGGGTGGGGGTCTTACTGTGCCACACATTGGACTGTGCGGGTCCACATAACTAGTTAATTCGGCCCTGGGGAGGACTTAAGTAAGCAAAGGACAAGACTTTCAAAGGGGCAAAGCAGCAGAGAGAATGCTCACACCATGCCTCGCTGCACAATGTCTGAGGCAATCTAATACACCTAGTCATGTGGTTAGTTGCCATGGCAGCAAAGATCCCAGCCACTCTGTTCGTAAAAACATAGAGCTGGTTCCCCCCCATCACACACACACACACACACACACCTCCCACTGCAGACAAGTTAAGTTTGCAGAGGAAAGTTTTGAGCGCTGGTAAGTATCTTGTAAGAGGTAACGCTCGGTGGATTGAGAGTTGAGAGCCCAGTGGCACATGTGTCTCCAAACCACAATCATTCAGGCATGCGATTTCAAATTACTGACAGTAATTGGTGGGACCTAAAAATATTATTACTGCAAAAAACCTGTGGTGCAGAAATATCAGAATAAGCCTGGAAACAACAGTGCACCTTATTCTTTTGCTATCCTCCCTCTGAGTTGAGTCAGTGCAAGCACTCAGTTACTGAGCTCTATGAATCTTTGAAATCCACCTTAAGAGGGAAAAGATTAGGCTAATACGTTAACCTGGATTTTCAGGATCAAGTCCAGCATTTCAGGAGATCACCTCACAACACAGGATTAATGGCACGTTATCCTGACGAGACTGAACGTCCACATGTGAGAATGAAACTCGCCTGCCTGTTAGATTTATAGCATAATGTGATGTGGCAAATGACAGGATCGTAATAAAGCAAATAATAAAGAGGTGATTCATCATTTAAGGCAACGATGAATGCACCTATAACAGTGAATAGCAGTTTCAGATGTACACACACAGCAATGACAGGCCAGTGCCCATTGTAGTCCAGGATCATAATGTCTACACGAGCCCATTCATCACTTGCAGAGCGAATGAACGGACAAATGTATGATATTTTACAGATTAACACTCATATCCTTCTCCACATCATGAACAAACACCTCCCGAGTGCCAGCTCCGTGACCTTCTGCGGTCGGACTCTCGGAAAATAACTGAGATTGATACAATCTGTCGCAAGATATATTAAACCAGCAGAGCCAATATGAACGGTGGCGATAGCAAAGGGAACGAAATGAACGACATACCTTTCATAAAGCACCATGGTTGGCAGCCCTCCCTTTTTTTCCGAGCCGAGCCAGTTCACCTTCCAGAAACAATTGTCCACAACTACCTCCTAACACCAGAAGTGGCCCAAACGGACGGGCCCCAGCAAGATATCTGAAATTAGAAACTGTCAGCGAGGATACAGCCTGTGCCGCCTCTATCTTTAACTACGAATGAGAAGGCTCTACATTCTTGTACAGCTTTACTGACTCTCTAGTTGCAGACCCCAAACCTCATTCCTGGCATGTGCCCAGCAAACATTACTCTCTCTCTCTCTCTCTCTCTCTCTCTCTCTCTGTGGCACTGTCACAACTGGCAACATCGGATAAAATAACTGCCCTTAAAAGACCAAAATCATCATTTACCATTGGCACTGGAGAGAAACTGGTGAAGCTCAACGCTGCCAAAACCAAACCAGGACTCTCACAGGCTTGACTCACTCCAGCTTTGGTCTTCTGTTCCGCCAAAATATTCAACTAGGTTCCAGGCCAGCAACAGAAATATGCCTTATTAGTCAGTTATTTATAATATGAATCTATTTCTGGAGCGGCTCAATAAAACACGGAGGACAGTGCTGCTAATGCATGTTCTCCCTGGTGAACTCGGAGTGGGATTGTCATGCAACATATCCAAACACAAGCACTTACTTGAGTTACACGGCAATCTGTGTTTGGCCGGCTCGGTACAGTACATCGCAGCTGTTGCCACTGATTGGGCCAGAGTTATTTTTACATCATAAGACCGTAAACTGCTGCGGCCTCTGAATCCCATTCCCCGACAGGAGGAATAATAATAAAAACACCACTGACTTATTAGGGGTCAACCAGCTGCCGTTGCTGTAGTGGATGCTGTGTATGTGGTGAAACTATCTGGTACCAGAGAGTGATGTGTGCCGGAGGGCCCTGTGCTCTCTGTGGCCTGCTGCTCATCACCATGGTTTCGGCTGCGAAAAGGCCAAAACTTTGGGAGCCCTGGGTGCAGCTACTAATTTGTGTCTGCAGGTGCCATTGGTGGGAGAGGCAGTGGACTATTGGCAGAAATTTGGACTATGGGCAGAAAAGGTCTCTGGTTCGTCTCTACGGAGAAACAACAAAAAGACCAACCTGGATTGATCTGTCCAAAAATCCAAGAGGATTCTCCCTACCCTGTCTAGTGCCCCTGAGCAAGGCACCTTACTCCCCCAACATCTGCTCCCCTCTGTGTGTCCTGCACCAGATGGGTTAAAAGCTGAGGTTAAATATCCCTCCTTGCATGAAGCACCATGGTGGCAGGCCTCCTTGCAAGAGTGTGCTTGTGCATGTCTGTGCATGTGTTTGGGACAAATAAATGTATCTTATGTATCTTAATCATTGAGTTTGTTGCACAATATTAGCAGAAAATATTAGAAACACAAGAATATGCAAAAAATACTGTATATCTGACTGTGCAAAATGTGTGATGTGTTACAAAGCACTGATAAACTGTGGAAGAGATGTAGTCCTGGGAATAGAAGTGTCAAGTTGCACTGTGAACAATAAGGAAAACACGTAATAAACACCACAACATTAACACTGACCAAACAGAACAGGGCAGTCAGACAGGCAACAGGCACCTTGTGGTACGTCACCTGTCACGCTGTAGAGAAACACCTGTATGGACCATGGACGAGAGACACAGCTCCCACTGTCACACTGTCACACACACACACACGCACACACACACGCACGCACGCACGCACACACACACACACACACACACACACATCTGCCCGCAAACTGCGACTCCATTCACTGCGTTTCAGATCCTTGAAACTTGAAACCCACAGGGACGAAGTAGGTTGAGGTCGCTGCTGTGGAGCCGCTGCATGATTCCACCGGCAGCTGTAGCCAGACTTACCACAATAGATTTCGAGGCATGTCATGAAACATCCCTGTGTTTGTTTCACTCCGAGGAGGAGGAGGGGGGGTCGCGTCTTGTCCACGCACTGCGGAGCGATCAGGGTTCTTCTTCTTCTCCGGTGTGTCCCGCTGCTGCATCGCTGCACGAAGCGGCCGCTCCGCCGGAGCTCGGTCCTCCACGCACAGCTCGGTGGAAACCTGCTGGCAGCGCGCAGACTGATCTGAGAACAGGCTCGATCACCTCCACTGTGTGGCCTGCACCATGACGTAATGCGGGACCTCGACACTTGCGTCAGTGTTGTGGTCCGGCTGCAAAATGTTGGATGCAAAAAAAAAAAAATCTGTAACCACCAACACACATGCACCCTGGCTTATAAATATCTTTATTTTATTTATTTATTTATTATTTTATTCTATTTTATTTTATTCTATTTTGTTTGTTTTTATTTTATTTTCATGTGTATGCATATATAGATATGTTTCTATACACTTACTTTGCTTTACATGTGTCGTCAATACTATGCCTGAATTCTTTGTTAATAAAAAATAATGCAATACAAAATAATGATTAATATATAAAATGGATGATTATTTAAAGGTTACGTGTGTAGAATTGAGTGACATCTAGTGGTGAAATTTCATATTGCAGCTGAACACCCCCTCACATCCCCCTCCCCTTCCAACCATGAGAGAGAACCTGTGGTAGACTTCAGTTGTCATAAAAACTCAAAAGGAATTTAGTTTAACTGTAAAAAAAACAAAAAACATGGCAGCCTCCATACAAAGGGCCTTCTCTTGATGTAAATCTAAAGTATTTAAATATAAAGGGCCCATTCTAGGGCAAAGAAAACAATAATTGGTACAATTTAGATAATTACACACTACACATTCAGTTTTTGCCAAAAGATCCCTTACACCAAAATCTGACACGCTGGACCTTTAAAGATGTCGTCAATTGCAAGTTGAAGCATTTTTTTCTGTATTTATGTGATTTAGGGGGATGACGTCATGCAGTTAAACGAGTGTTATTTATTGGGTGCTTCAAATTTCTGCTTCTTCCTCATTTCAGAGGGATATTTATTGTTACGGTGATTGATGAAGTGTTCCTTTACTAGTTGAGAAAATTCTCCTTCTTCTTCCTTCGTTTTGAATAAGCCACAACACACAGTTTTACAAATCTGAAGAAATGACTGTGTTTCCTATTCATGAAGTGGTTTTCACAAGATAATGATGCTTAAAAACATTTAGTAGAAAAAAAGCCCAACTGTACACAATGAAATGGATGATGGCTGAATCCCATTGAGCTGCTTCAGGTTCAGGTTGCTGGTATTGTGCATGCTGATGCCCTATCATGCTGTCATGTCTCACTGAGGACACTTGAACTGCAGAGCCATTGTTAATGTTATCAGCAACATCTGTCCTGTTCCTACTGTGACAGGTCAACATGCCTGCAGTGAAACAAGGCCTGTAGAGCACCATGCAGCTCTGTAGATCAAGTGACCCAATATCACATAAAGGAGCCTGATGAGGGTCAGCCCAACCTTCAGCAGTACAATGGAACATACACCTGAATACACATAATACAAATTAAAAAGACTACAACATATAATGACAGAGCAATGACATTACTCTACTGTACTATACTCTAATAATACTCCTCCTCCTCCCACTACTACTACAACTAGTACTTCTACTACTACTACTAATATTAATATTAATAATAATATTAATAATATTAATATTAATAATTATATGCAGTGCAATTACAAATTTAGACAAGTAAATAATAAAGATCTGCTTCAATATGTTATACAAACTTTGCTGACAATTTACACACCAACATTTATGTTAAAGTTTTAATATAGTATTTTTTCTTGTCAGTGAGTATTTCCATAGTGTAGTATCAATTTCAAACAGGTTAAAGATCTGAATGCCACTTGCAGCACTTCTTTATTTGTAAACACATACAAGGCCAACATGAACATTGCTAAGCAGTTAGATTATATCCACATATACCACTTTTTTCTTGAAATGTGCATAACTTCTTATAAAACGAGTAGAAATCCCCTCTGGGAGATGCTAAACCAAAAAGCACAGACATTTACTGCTGCTCTTGAACGCAACTCCCTTTCTCCCCGGGGCGCACGGCCCACTGTTGCCTGGCAACCATCGCCTAAGATTGACAGAAACTCCGGTTGATTCATTCGGAGAAAAAACTTTATTAACAAACAACTTTTTCCAAACCAGACTCAGAAGATGATCGAACACAAACCATGACAGACAGCAGACACCAGAGCGGTGGAGACTGAACTATTGGACAACACCAGTAAGTTGATAGACAGACTTTCACTTTCCGCCATGACAAAGACCCCCCCCCCCCTATCCCGAGCTCATTAATTAATCATCAGCCACGTTAATTAAACGTTAAGTTATCGTTTAGCTTAGAGATCCGGGGAAGAGTGAAGGTATTTACTACGTTAGCCAACTTTGTGCCAGGGAGTTTTGAGTGAGAGTGACGTTCTGATGACAGACGGTGATGGAGCTCAGATGATGTGGGTCAACGTGTCGGTGCTTTTCCACAGGCAGGTGATCAGATCTGGACTCGTCAATAGGAACATTAGCGAGGAAGCTGCAGCGATGCCCGACGTGGAACCGCTCAGATATCCATCCAGAGAAGGACGACCGAGCAAACAAGGTGAGGAAAGCTACTAGTTAGTTAAGGTTAAGTTTAACCGACTCAGCTATTGTTGTTAAGTGACTAGTGATGCTAGTCATAAATAAATCAACTTCATCCTCACACACCTCAGCTGTTAAACTTGATTCGTAGTGAGAAAGGATATATGTGATTTAATAGATATGACAAATTGACATTCTTAGTAAAAAACAAAAAGGTAATGAGAGATACATATTGGAATATATTCAACACAATATTCCCCTTGAAATAAATTTAATAATTATTATATCGAATCTATGAAACTTACTGTCTTCCCAATACATGTCTATGGATGGAAATATTTAATAAATTATATAAACAATCAATAATATGATTAAAAGTAACATAGTAAGTGTGTTTTAATTTCCCGATATTGCTGTGGCACAAATTGTCTCTCTTAACTGAAATACGATGAATATTTTTATTAACTTCAATATTTCTCTCAAATCATAGTGTTTCTCTCATTTTAAAGAGCCAGATAATAATAGATTGACCTGAGCTAATTCAAATTCGACCATAGTGACCAGGGCTGTATATCATATATAGTATAATTTTCATTAATTGCAATGTAACAAAAGTTGGGGAGAAGGTATTCTGGTTTTAATGTTCTACCTCAGATTTGTCAAATGTGTAGCAGTTTATCAAGTGTTAGTTATTCTCTGCTGATAAAGAAGAGTTTAAAACCACTTCCTTCAGTCAGGAGCTAAATTCAGTAGCTGAATCTTTTCACCATACAGCCTAGTCGGTCCTTGATTTTTTTTAAGGTACAAATGTGCACATAACAAACTGACCCCTCTACTTGCATTGTAATGATACTGAACCATGTTGAAGACATAACAGTGTAATCTATCACTGTAATGATGGCAGGCGATTGGCCATCACCCTCACATGGGCCTTCCTCTGTTGCTATAATACACCCTGGCATCATATCAAGCTAATTCAGCCCACCACTGACATATTCCCTTACCACTTTGCCACCCCACCTGGTTCTTTCTGTGTGTATTATTCATCTGAACTGCTCTGCAACAGATGGCCTTTATTTCTGGGCCCCCCCACCTCAGTTTTCTCTATTCTCTGCCCCTGCATTGGTCTGAGTCAGCTCACTCACTGGTCATTGGACTAATTAACAGAGAATAATGGTTCTGTGTGTCAACTCAGGTGGGAAGGCTTCAACTAGTTCCAAATAAAGACTTTGTGACCGACCCTTTCCTTCCTGATTAGACGATGTATATGTCTGCAGGTCCTTTACAGTTTTTGGTGGTAACTCCACTGGATTGTATTGACTTTTTATTCAATGCAGGTAAGGTGCATAGTAACTACCCAACAAATGTGATGCTGTGCATAAAAGCTGCCAGACCACACCAAATGTCACTGTCATATGTTCGGCAAGACAGGTATACAAATGTCTGCTGGTGCACACACACCACGTGTGATGGGTTGGTCCTCACCCTGCAAAGTTGAGTACAAGTGAAAAGAAGTTTGAACTTGGATCGGTCAGGTACAAGGAAACACCAATCAACCATGTCATTTGAGCAAATTTGAGTTCCTGCTCACACTTTTTAACAATCTACATTTTGGATATATACTTACAGGATCGTATTGCTGCCTCGCTGCAAAAAGAAAAAAAACAGATCAGTTTCACGTTATGATATGATAAATGAAGCCTAATCCTATACTATTCAGCACCAAGAGTGGTTCTCCTATGACAACAGGCTAGATAACTGCTAGTATTACTATTTGGCATTATCTTTTAGTGTATAAAACGGACACTATGTTTATTTAAACAGGATTTTTCAAAGAACAGAATTGTCTGTAACCCTGATGGTGATTGTTTCCTACCTTTTTATCTAATAGCGTTTATGCTAGTACATACTCTTAGTTGAAATAAGATACAGTATACTGAGATTAATGCCACTAACTAATTACAAAAATTAGTCCAGCTATCTGCACATTCATGTGTATATTGTAATACTGCACCACTGTTGTCTTTTACCCTTTTCCTCCGCCAGATGGCGTCCTTTCACCACTAAGAAATGTGCCCTTGGGTTTGTCTTGAGATGTTCAGTTTTGTTGTCCCTGCTCTTCCTCTGACGCCTCTAATACATTGCAGTCAATGCAAACTGAATCACAGAGACAGAAAATATCCAAAGAAAATCTCACAGCTAAACACATTGTCCTTAATACTTTTCAAAATAAAGTTAAAGAAGTATAGTGAGTCTGTTTTTTTTATGATTTGCTTTTCATTAATTAAAGGTTTGTTAAAGGTTATTTGCAATATATTTCAGGGGAATTGTGCCATTAGGTAAAGTCAAACTTCAAATACGGTTGTCGTTTCTTTGCTTCTCTTAAAGCTTTGTTTGTGTTCCTCAAGATCAAGCAGATCTTCAAGTCGTTTGCTCCGGTCGACGTCGCACTTGTGCTTTGCTCAACAGTCCCTCGCCATGTGTCAACAACGCTATTTACCATATGCAAGAGCTGAGGATGGCTGTGGACAATTGGTGTCAGCAGGTAAACTGATGTCAGATGCGATCAAAACCAAACATCCTGATAAGAGTAAAAATCTATGCTTTTGTTCTTGTGTTGAAAATGTCCGCCGCAGATCGACCAGGACAAGCATCAATACAGCAAAACTTCAAGGTGAGGTTTTGGAAGGTTTTCATTTCCTGTCAGTTGTTTATTTAAAAAAGAACATAAGTATTACTGCTTTTTAACAGATTTCAACGGAGAGACTCGGGCACCGAATCGATGATGTCTACAGAGTTGTTCGTCGAAGGTGTCGCGATTATGGCAAGAGGTGAATACATTTATTGTTTTGATTCTGACATAGAGAAGCACACACTGGTCCTAGTATCCATGCAGACAAAAGAGCAGCACATACTGGGAGGTAGACGGTGGAATAGTTTGGACGACGTTTCATTGCCTGTAGCGTTATTGGTTACATCACTGACAATAATGGAGTCACAGCTACTGGTTCACACCTTTCGTGTCAATAATTACAAATTATTATTATTATATGCTGCCCAGTTTTCAATTATGTGAATGAAATTCAGTGGATGAGGTTTCTGTTTACCTGCACTTGGTCAATTTATGTTAGCATAGCTTTGAAAAACAGTTAATTGAATAGAATGCAACCATATAATGAAATACGGTGTAAAGTTTGCCCCCCTCTAGAAAGTTCTCCATTATCGCCACTATTGAAGAACATAAATGACGTCCTTGGAGAGGTGGTGGGTCTGATTGAGCGGCTGGAGGCTGATCGGCAGTCCACAGAGGAAGCTCTCCACAAAGAGAAGAGGAGAAAGAGATACCTGGAGAGCAAGGTTGAGAGGGTTTCACTGGGGAAGCAACAAGAGCATTCCTCCGTCGTCCAAAAAGGTTTGTAAAGATAAGCTGGTTTGTCATCTCCTCCGGGACCGGTTCCTTATGAAGTGTTGTGATCTTGTTCTCCTGCACCTCCAAACCTCACCATTACTCCACTAATGCTTTTCTAGAGCACGAGGCTTGCAACAGAGACATCAGTGAACTGAAGTGGCAGCTCAAATTGGAAAAAGAGAAGCTGGACAAGCTCCAAGAGAAACTATCAGACACAGAGGTGTTGAACCAGCATTTACACAAGGACATCAACTTTGCCCAAAAACAAACACCCGTTGTGAAAGAGAACCTGGACCTCCAGAGAACCGCTATTAATCAAATCAACACTGCACAAGCAAAGGTAGATTCTAATTTGATTTATTCTGCTGCCATGTTGATAAAAGCTGGTAACCTGTGATTGTAGGGATGTGATCAACAGCTTTTTTTGAGAAGCAGCTAAATTATAATCGCGCTTATGCCAAAATGTGATGGTTAATATTTACTATAATAGTCCGATTGTTTGAAACTGCACAATGCATTTGTTTGGCTTTTATTCTCTTTTACAACCAAACACAACAAGGTTGCCTTAGTACAGTGCCTGTATTTTTCTAAGTTTTTTCAGATTTCAACTGTACAGTCGCTTCATACACACTCGTTTCTCCCTCACACACTTCCTCTATCTCACTCACCCACTCGCTGCTTTTTAACTCTTTTTCTTGGCACCAGGGATTGTAATAGTTTGTTGGTTTGTTCATCCATTGTCCATCCAAAGTCTGGCGTAAAATCTGTATTTTAACAATTGACTGGACCGACATTAAATTTGGTTCAGACGTTCACCGTCCCCAGACAATGAGTCCTAATAACTTTGTCTTTTCTTTTAGCTTTTCTTCTTTTTAAATTCTTTAATTTATCACAGGATGAATTCAAATTTGATGACATGACCTCAGCTGTATTTTGAGCTTAATGTTAACATGAAAATATTGTATTCTGTGTAAGTTTATTAGTAGAGAGAAGAAACAGAGGGATCAGTATGACACTGCTAAATTTTAACCAGAAATTTTGCATTTTCATTCTTTCTAAATCCTAAAAATCAGCCTAACTTAAGTCCAGGGTAAATTGTGAACCTTGGGCTAAGAGACAATATAAAAACCCTTTAGTATATAACCTCTGTATTGGCTTGAGGGAGTGAACAGCTACAGGTATGGGATTGAGTATGAAGTGTCAGCAGAGTTATTTTTTTTATAACAGAACATTTAGGAATTTGTTCATTACCTCTTACTCTTTTATATTTTCAGGCTGATGAGGTAAACTCAAAAACACAAAGTGATCTCCTGATGGTCCAGGAGGAGTTTAAAAAGATGGAACTGGAAGCCAACAATGAGAAAATATCATTGGACCATATCGTGTTGACGATGGAGACTCAGCTGGCTAACACATTGTGAGTCTCGTCTGAACTGTAGTAGAGTAAAAGACAAGTTTACTATTAAAGTAGTACAGTTGAGAAGACAGGGGAAATCTTTCTTCAGATCTTATTCAGCATCATCAGTGGCAGTGTTAAGGACTGGTCGGCAGAGGTCTGAATAAGACAGTTTAATCAGCATTCTGAATCAGTGCACAAGCGTATATTATTAAAATATAAATATATATTAAATTGATTGTATCCATAGAAACCTGGACATTTGTTAAGAAGCCTACACAAAGGTGTAGGTGTCCTGATACCCAAAATAATGGATTTCGAATTGTTTTAACAGTAATATTTTAAATGTGTTATGTGATTAATGTGATAAATCCATATAAAATTATGTTACAAAACTAAAAGCTCATCATAATAAAGTAAATACAAAATAAAAAATCCTTTACTTTTACAGGTGTGCATGATGTGCTGTAAAATATGTTTTTACATGATTTGATGTACCGTGTTGGTTGTGGTATCATCAATATCATTGGTAAAACATTATAGCAATGCATTGTGGGTCAACGTGTGATTCTTAGTATTCAACCAACAGTTAAATAACTAAAGACAAATGGTTTTTCTATCCAGGGAAGATTTAAACCAGATGACGACGCTTGAGAAAAGTCTCTGTGCTGAGATCGAGGTTGCTGAAAAGACAGTTGCTCTTACAGAAGACAAGTGTGCAGCCATGAAGCAACGCATCCCTGAGATGATGGAGCTGGAGAAAACTGAGGAAGACCGGGTAACTTATACCGGCCATATTTACATTTTTACAATTTTCAGAAATGCAGCTTTTATCATGATGTAAAAGTTGTCAAAAATCAATTTTTTCCATTGTCATATTACAGATTTCACAATTAAAAAGTCAAATTGAGGATGAAAGGCAAGAGAACAAGAAATTACAAGAGAAAGTAATGGCATTGCAAGAGGATATCGAGAGATCTGTAAGTATCGTCACAGCAGCATTCAAAAGTCCCCCCCCCCCTCCCCCTATAACGCCAGTGCTGCTTCTGCTACTTTCCTTATGTGTTTCTTGAGAGTTCATTGAGTAGAGCGAAGCATGCGACCACCGACGTTGAGATTGGACTGTCACTGGAGCCATGCATGCTAATAATGTTTGAATCTATGGCACAGCAAGGTGTTTTGGGTAAGTGCATCCACTCAGTGGTGTACTGTATGTTATATTGTCCACAGAAACTTAATGGGGAAGAAGAGGTTTCCTGCATAGAAGAGCAGTTCCATTCCAAACGTAATGCTCTCGCAGCGCTCTGTAAAGAAAACATGGAGTGTGAGCAGAATGTTGAAGACTACAAGAGGAACATTTCGGAGAGGTACGTTGTTAAGACCGGAACCGGTGGAGGAACATGCAGCATCTTTCATCTGATATCACTACAGCTGAGGGCCACGTGTTTGTTCACCATTACTTTACTGGGGGATTTTTTCTCAGTGAGAAAGCAGTGAAGCACCTGCGCTCGCAGAGAGAGCAGATGCTCCAGAAAACCCTTGACAATGATGAGCGGCGGGAAAAGGCCAAGGAGGAGGTGACCCGAGTTGTCGCCCGGCACAGCGTCACCAAGACTAAGCTGAACGAGCAGGAGCACCTCACCTTCGTGGAAGAGCAGAGGGCCAGGGTCAGTGACAACATGTGTACATGTTCTGTGTTCACGGCACGAGTCACCGTCTGTATGGAAATGTGAGATTCTAGCTGCTTGTTACTCCGTGGCCTTTGTGTGCTCCACAGACAGAGATAGAAAACCTGAAGGAAGATCTGACAGGTCGGATAACTGTCCTGGAACTGCTGCAGGTGAATTCACCAGCCGCTTCACAGCCTTCACCATGAGGGAAAAAGTCCAGACAAAGTAGATCTTAGTGGATTTAACTAGATTTCTGCAAACGTATTCAGTTTTAAGCTTATAGTTACAGTATGGAAGCATCATACAGTGTGCATGTTAGAGCACATGTACTGTACACAATATGTATGAGACAGTATCATTAAATGCAGAATCTTTTATCTTTCGTAAAGGTTGTTTAAATGCATAGATGGATTCAATTGCATATTATTTCCTCTTCTGGTTTTCAGCTCCAGTTCATGTTATTATTAAATAGGGATGATGACATTCTGCCTTGTATTTTTCTTTTGCATCAGGGTCAGTGTGCAGACGTCAGGGAGGCGATACAACGACAGACAAGGAGCTCAGAGCTAACCAACCAAAAACTTCACAACGATTTACAGGAAGCATCTTCAACAACAAAAGCACTAGAGACAAAAGTTGAGGTACTAATAATAATTCGTCTTAGTCCGAAGACAATTTTTTTGACTTTTAAAAAAAAGACTAAAAGCAACTATTTCTAAACTATTTAATGCGATTTCGTTCATTTTGGTTTTGTTAAGAAAATCAAAAAGGTGACAGAACATTTTGAGAAGATTCAGTACGAGCACAGGAATACGTTACTGGACCTTGAGAGGGAGAAGAAACTCAGAGTTGACCTCTTGAAAGCCGCCCAGGTAAGAACAGTCCAACTAATGATTTCATAAATCAGTTCCTCTGAAGTCAGGTTCATTCAGTAGAGCTCATTGAGCACCAAGCAACTCACAGCTATTCATCACGTAAATTTTTGTTCATTGTTGAACAAAATAATCTCTTGCTCAAAGGAGTTTTAAAGCTAATGCTGCTCTTTTCTTTACAGGATTTACACTCTGCAACTGTAAAGAGATGTGACGACACCCAGCTGAGGATCAGTGACCTCACGAAGAAGTGCGAAGAATACCAGGAATCTTCGGATGAATTGGAAAAAATCGTTGCGAGCGTGCCAGAAGTCCTCGAGGAACTCCAGTAAGAGGAAACACTCCAGAACAATTGTTTAGATTAAGGAAATGATCGCAATAATGGGAAAACGCTGTGTTTTTAAATGTGATGGCGATACAAACACTTTTGAAGACAGGAATAAACACTGTACTTAAATAAATAACGGAGCTTTTCTCTCAAATATTTTAGTATTTCTTTGATGCTATTTTTTTCGGGAACCTGGATGTTTCTTAAATACAAGTGTCATCTAAAGTATAACAATAATAATAAAAACGATAATTTTAGAGGCATAATATTCCTCTTTGTGTTTGATTTCTCCTTCCAGAAGTGTGTTTGATGCGGTGGATTTCAGAAACAAATCAGCTGCTCTTATAATGAGCACCTTGCAGTCTGATATTAATAACTGCCAACGACAAACACAGCGATCCATGCAGACACAAAGCGCTCACGTTACAGCGAGGAGAAGGGAAATGGAAGAAACCAAGGTAACACCCGAAAAAATGTTTGTCTCTATAACTCTCTGGAACACACACGCCTTCTTTTTTTGTGTCATATACTGTGAAGCTGTAAAACACATCTCGTTGTTTATTTGTTTGTGGATTAGTGTCAGCACATTGCGTGTCACAATACTTCTCTTAAGATGCAGAGAGAAAAGAGCTGTGTGCAATTAAAATTACAAGCCATGGCCATCTTGTTTAAGTGCTTTTCCCACAAATGACAACTCACTGTTGTTATAGTCTTTTGTCTGGACGAATTTGATGATGCGTGTCGCGGTGAGAAGCTTTGCCTATTTTGTTACCTGTGGGCCGACACTTTCAAACGGCAATTTCCAGCGCACGCACACGGCTCCCAATATCAAATAAGCATATAATCAGGACTTTCCTGTATTGATGTCAAAAACGGGCTCTTGTGTTATAAAAAAAAACGTGTGTGAGAGTACTGTGCACAAAATGGCCTGTGTTTGAACACTCCTTTGTAAGAGAAACCCCTGTTTATTGTAGGTTTTCATCTGCAGGATTATCAGCCCCAGCCAGAGCCTCTTTGCTGATGGGGGTTTCACATGGCTTATCTAATGTGAAATCGCCATGTGGTATATAGTTTCATTAAACGGTGATCAAGAATGCATTAGTTCAAAACAAGAAAAGGCAATGGAGCTTAAGCCGCCATGCATCCAAGTGCAGCAACTTTAAAGAAGTTGTTGGTGTGAGACAGTTTAAGAATTAGAAGTCTTCCTCATAGACAACTCCCATTAGCCAGATAAAAATTAGCCATGCAAAAAAGGGGTTTAGTCTTTTCACTTGATGAAATAAGATGATACAACAACAATGCGCCGCAGCAAATACAAAGATCACAGTCAATCCAAAGTTTCTAAAGGAAATTGGTCGCTGTAACCGTCGGGACTGATATAAAGATACACAAAATGTGTAAATTAGCATAACATAATAAGCAGTGTGCATTCGGAAATCACGGGCCATGAAGCAGAATCTCCAATATGAGATTTACTGTAAACAAGCTGACCCCAATAAGCTCCTGTTGGATGCAGCCCCCCCCTTTAAAACACAAACAGATACAGGTTCATAGAATTAACAGCCTGGTGTATTAAATACAACCTGCTGATGGTTAATTTTAAAGACACAAATACACGGTATATCGAAGTGGAGTGGTCAGCTCTATTAAAACCATGCAAATCTGAGAGGACTTTCATACACGCATCTGTTTTTTGGATTTGATCGGGGCCTTGTCGCTCGGTGAGGACAAAGTAAACAACGCAGAATGCAGACGCAATCAGTTTCTTATGGGCAATGAAGTGTAATTTGTTCCATTTACACTTCACAACAGCGTCAGATGGGCTTTGTCAGTGCTGCATGGAGTAATTAAACCTGAAATCAATAGCAGGCATTTGTCATGTTTACAGCCCCTCTTTCTGCTGGGTTAAACTCATCACTTTAGTGCTGTTCTGTTTTACTGCAGAGACACACTTCATTATGTCTGCAGGTAGTGTTGGAGATATTCACCAATCACACATCCAGTGCTCGGGAAACAAGGATCAAATGAAAAGGCGGACATGCAGAGAGAGACACATGCTCACTGTGATTTACTTGCTTGAATTACCAGAGAGAAGAGTCCATTGTTTTATGTCTGGTATTTACATTGCGTTAATTAACAGCACGGATACAGAGTGCATGTATTATGTTGTGTGCACACATTGCAGATCAGTGTTAAACTAATGTTTCCTCTAAATGGCCTGTGTAACTGTACAGTATGGACAGGGCTGTACAGTATATTGACTATCCAGTTCATTTTGATGTGTAAAAACTCTTCTTTTTGTGTCACGACAACATTAACTTGTGTGATCACCCATTATTTTTTCGAGGTGAACTGTACCTCCTGCCAGTGAATCTGTGGTCTCTGTATTTAAAGATGGACGACATGATTTCTCTCCAAAAGTGAAACCAAAGCCTCTCTATTCCCCTCTGGTGGCTGGCTGCAGTATAGGTCGTAAACCCTGCCTCCTCCACGTTAATGGACAGGACCTGGAACGAATTAAAAAGTCAAAGTACACGTTTTCCCCAAAGATGGTTTCTATCATTATACCGTAGCTGGTTCTTATCACACTAATGTCTATCCAAGTGTTCATTTCCCCATTTTTATTAGATGCTATAAAAAACGGGGTGAAACGTCACGGTTGGCAAATGAAAATAACTCTTGATTTGTCGAGTGCATGAATCGGTGGGACCCGGCTACTGCGGCTCATTCCCCACCATCGCCACGGTGCAGACACTGGATCCAAATGCACAAGATGGCAGCATTCGTATTGGGGATAATATGGCTTCATTTCTAGATAGTGAGAGGAAGGAACATTGTTAAAATAGTCATAATACTAACACAACACAATTAGTGAACGTTGTAAAATTTAATTGACAGTGTAAAAGAACCCTGGTTCCAGGCCTTGTACCTTTTTAGTAAATTATTGACATTGAATGATGCACCAGTCAGATGCACCGGATCATTATCATTAAGTGACTGATGCTCATTACAGTAAATATAGCGTCTTTGTTAGTGTCAATATAGAACTCAAGCTCTCAGTGCCACAGTGATCTATGCAGTGAAGGTACAAAGTGTCAGAACAGAAAGCAGGTATCAGATTGGTGCCCGGGGCAACACTCGACCTCGTGCCTGCTTGTGTCTTTGTGGTTATTTTAAGGCTATTATTCAAAATATTGTTTACCTTTAGTGTTTGACTTTCAACCTTTTGTTTTGTTGTCACGTGTGTGTGTGTGTGTGTGTGTGTGTAGGAAGCACTAAAAGCTGCACTGGAGGAGAACCAGCAGCTGGCAAGTGAGTATGAGGGTCTGAAGAAGATCCTCATGGAGGCCAGACACGAGGAAGTGTCAGCACTGAGCAAGAAGAACCATGAACACAGATCTTTACATTATTACACACAGGTAATGTTTATTTAACCTTTCGCTATATTTAGATTATTTTGCCCCTCTTTAAATAACTAATGATTTCACATATCTGCTGGTGAACCTCTGCTGTGTTTCCTCATGTTATTCTTCCGAGCACTAGATAAGTCTTCTTTGCATGGTCAGTAATTTGAAGAAGGTTTCAGCTTGGGAACCAGTGAGGAGGTTACTGCAGCAATCTAATAATGATTAGATAACTTGAGTGGAGGAGGATGATGGATGTGACATAATGTAATGATAACTATTTTGCCACCAAGGGGAGTACAGCAAGAGGTTGATGGTACATGCACATGCTATAACTTGTGGTTTTTCCTGATTACACTTTTCTTATGAGGTGTTCTGAGGGGAGACGTGTCATTGTCATCTTGTTACAAAGTGTGCTTACCCCAGGAAGTGGTGAAGGATCAGAGGGAAACACGGATGAAGCTCAGACAATGAACGTGTCTTAAATGCTAATATAGCATCGCAGGTCTTGACTAGTTGAGGGAGACAACTCGGCAGCATGTCACAGTTTTACTCTTTATAGTCTTTGACAGTATTTTACTGGAATAGAATTACACATGACAACCATAACACCAAGAAGAAGGCACGCTGCTCCTGCGATGAAAAATACATATTATTTATTCCAAGAAATTACTAATACCTTTACTTGAGCAATTCCTCATCTAACTGCATGAATGTTATCAAGTGAAAAATGCATGCAAAAATAAAATCCTGTGGACAGGATTTTCCACGCTCATGATCAAAGCCTGATTTTCTTTTACTCTGGATTCAGCCTTCACCATTTTTGTTTGTTTCGACTCTACACTTCTCCGGCAGCAGCAGCAGCCTCTCGGCAAGTGTTTCATGCCTAAATTTAGTTTTTTTATAACAAGCTTATAATCAACAATGTTTCTGAAATGTAGAAGCAGGCCTATTACATTTAATCTGATTTATACAGGAACACTCAAGCACTCGTCTTTCCAATTATCCTTATAATGTTTGCATATATGTGTCCCAGTTAGCGCGCACATTACACAATGTGATCGTCTTCAACAATTTAGTCTTAACGTTGTCAGGATCATTTGAGGAGAACAGAGCAGTGGTGCATGTGTGTGAGCTGCCTCAAACCAGTCATTTCTGTCAGGTGTCTAATCTCTTTTATTATATTCAACTAAGGGACACAATCTTTTTAGGATCCTTAAATTATCATCATGAGAGCAGGGATCTTAAAACAACCTCCAGCATGATTTCAAGACACTTTATGACCCAAAATGCCTAAGAAATAAAGTACAGACATGCAAAAAAAGATGTTTGTCACAATAAAATGCAGGATTACATGTCCTAATATCATGCTTATTTGTACTAAGTGTTTAGATGGAAGGAATCAAATATTGTGATTTGGACTTTTCCTAACTGTAGTAGTTACGTAGCCTGTATGTTAAGGTTCAGGTTATATTTCTGCTTCAGATGTTGAAATGATTCACTTTCTAAAAGTTGTCACATGGTAACAGTGTCAGTTCTTATAACTGAATATTAGTTAGTTGTGAAATGTAACAAAGTACATTTGCTCAGGCCCCTGGTGTACTAGTACTGTACTTGTACTTTTAGGGATTTTGTCATTTTTATGCTTCTGCATTAATCCAATTATTGGTTGGCCTAGTTAATTGCTATTCTACAGACAGAGAATATACACATAACAGACATGAGCTTATAATATATAATATATTGGATCAGATTAAACTGCTTAGCAGGGAGAAAAAGTAAAATTCTACCTTCACATTAAGGTATCAATAATAATAATAGCAATTGTCCAACAGCATAATACACAATATACTTGAACTTTAATAAAATATGTTGATACTTTGAAATACTTGAAATGTATTCTATATTTATGACTATTGTCCACCAGGAAAGTTGTGACTCTAACAGTAAGTATTAGGCACATAAATGTACTTGTTAGTCATACTCCATGATAACAGGTGGGAAAAGCTTAAACATATTACTTTGAAATATATATACATTATAGTTTACAGCTTTAATAGACCTGTATTTCAGATACAAATAGTTGTCTTCATCCACAACAACCTACAAATCCTTTTATTGTTTGTTGTATTAGTGTAATGTCCTATTTATTCATTATCTGATGAGCTCATGAATTCATCTAAATTCAACAAGTATAAATCAAATATGCAAAATCCTCCCTTTGTCAAAGAAAAAAAAAAGCCTGATTAATTAGCATGTGATAGCACTTGCCAGTACGCAGCTCTTATAAACATCCCCTTGAATCTACTGTACATGTAAGCATTGCTTTGTTTATGTGGAGGCTTTCAGCTCTTAGCTTCTAACAGGGTACACCATAAAGTGCATTCTTGTTATTGTCTTTCCTTCAGGAGCTGATGACTGAGCTAATTCGCTTTAGTTTTCAATGCACTGGGGAACACATTGCCAAGCAATGATAAGCTTTGTAGGAAGAGTGGAGAGATGGAGGGGGAAGAAAAGCAACGGCATCTATCAGAATTTAAACCTCTTTGCTTGAAACTGTGTTCAAATAATAAAGCAAGCAGCATGTCTTTCCAAGAGACTAGGAATAATTTCTGGTTTCAGTGGGGGGTTCATGACTCTGTGTGTATGTGTAAAATATGTCTTGAGGGGATTGGTATAAAGTTAAACTGGGTGAAGTAGAAATATTTTACTCATCAGCTTTGCAGTCACAGAGTTTGCCTCGGCTAGAACAAAACTGCTGAAGCATTTAGAGAAAATTAACCCCCCATCCTGGCAGCCAGATGTGACTGGATTCTGATGAGTGCACACGAGTGGGCAGAGAAACCAAGAGACTGTGAAATTCCTGTCAGGCCCGTGTACTGCAGAATGGGCTATTGACTGCTTTCTCTATTCCCCTCCATCATTCTTCTTGAACACTGCCATTAATTTCCTCTCCTGCCTTACCAATTCCTTTTCTCTGCCTTCTCTCCCCCTAGCTCTCTTTGTTGCAGAAGAGGATGCACAAAGCTCTGGTGAAATACTTCAAACAACGCAGCCTCTACAGCCAGGCTGAACTGGACCGGTGCCAGGCGCTCTCTCAAGAGACCAACCAGAAAATAAAAACAGCCCAGGTATTTCTACATATACATGTAAAACAGGCAGGAAGGCTTCACAACGTGTCACCATTCATTTACAAGACCAGTCCCTCTCTTCAACTTTCACCCTGGTCTCTTACTACAGTAACTTCTCGTTATAACTGCTATTGTTTCAACCTACTCCATTGCCTTGTGTCTTCTTCACAAAGCTAAGGGCAGCCAGGCAAACCGCCACAGAGGATCCACGCCTCCCTGCGATGGTGGAGTTAAAGATGCCACTCTTACATTACAGACTATACATTCACTCATGAGATCACAGACTGATGTGATGGATGATGTGTCTTGGAGAGGGCCCATGCAGTGACCCCATGTGTGGGGTTGGCTCTGCCTCTCTGGATGTCTCTATATACACAACACATTGTGTTTGGTCACATCGCATTAACATCGGAGCCTGTTTGCTGTTTAGCGAGGGCACTTTTTGACTCGTGAGTGCGATGCAAATGGTGGATGTCTGTATTACAGCTCCGTTTCTTGCTTGTGAATAACCTTCCGTCCGCCTTGCACACGAGCAGCAGCGTCTCCTGCAAGGTTGAGAAGTAAGGATCTTCAATTAGAGGATAATCGGTGTCTAATCTGTGCTGTGACGTGAGATGAGGTCAAAGCGGACGGAGGGACAGTGATGAATCTTTATGAAATGTTCTGTCCAGCATTACAGCAGAGCCAGGCGGCGTGCAGTCATACTATGGATCACTTTATCCCTTAAGTACAGGGCATCGCAAACCTGTGGCTAGCCGTGTCCGTCAGTTATCTTGGTGTAATATTCCAATCTTGTTTTTTGGGGGGTAAATTAAACCTTAGAATTATAATTCATCTCCATTTATCAGATATGCTGGAGGTTAAATGTGCTAAAATCTGATTGGAGGTTTTCCAGGGTGAACCTAGTGCAAGGGCTATTAAGTGGCCCACATCTCAGCTCCTCTTCCTCTGGCTGCTGACATGGGTTTTTGATAGGTCTGGTCCAGACATTACAGGGAGCAGCCATGTCTCAGCAGCCCAGCCTCGAAAGGCCCCAGCAGATCACGGCTCAAGGCAGGGAGGAGTGGGGCACAGGGGGAGGAGCTATCACAGAGCTGCAGAGTGTGAAGGACAAAAGAGCTGGTGTATTCAAGCGCACCGCACCGTCACCCGTCACAGCTCAGCACAGGGCCCATCAGAGCAGGCAGCATTCACTTTAAACAGGCTCCTCATGAGCAGCCCGGCTCAGGGTCTACACACACGGAGAAGAAAAACCTTTATGAGTAAAAAAGGGAAAAATTTATGAGTTTATGAGCACGCATAAACACGCAATCTGCATGATTGCCTAAATATTAAGACCTTGAATGTGATCCATAAAGAAATGCACTGCCCCTGAGAGTGCACTTGGTCTTTTGAGTCGGACAGAAGTTCACACG
Organism: Limanda limanda; assembly: GCF_963576545.1. Taxonomy (NCBI): domain Eukaryota; kingdom Metazoa; phylum Chordata; class Actinopteri; order Pleuronectiformes; family Pleuronectidae; genus Limanda; species Limanda limanda. Next base: position 10,924,810 of record NC_083648.1, read on the forward strand.
GAGATGCAGACGGCGAATATCATGCAAGGATTATCAGGATCAGGTGCCAGTTTATTAGAAAGAAATGTAGAAATGTATAGAAACGATACCAGTTGTTACTGGAGTTAAACCAGGGTGAATCCTGATGAGGCCTGTGCTAATCCATCATGTCCACTTAACCCCACAAGCAGAACACAAGAGAGGTCAGGTTAGCGCTTTCACGGCTAAGGCGTGCTCGAATCAGAAGCCAAATGGCAGTTTGCTCAAAAGTATCTTTAGGGGAGGAAGGCCTGGGGAACCCTCGGCTGGGTGGGTGGTAGTGGGTGGGGGGTGGGGGGGGCGGGAGTGGGAGTGGGGGGGCGGCGGGCTGTCATCCCGTTACACTCCTGCCAGAACTGGCAGTTCAGCTTTGTGTTCTGCGAGTTTACACTAGGGATGGCATAATTGACAATGGCTAACAGCAGAGAGCAGTGCAGAGCCTTGTTGAATGGCCAGTAATGATTGGAGCAGACGCCCACTGCCCCAGTCCCGGGGGACAGTAATCCAAGATCCTGTTTCTGATATAATTGTTAGTCAGAGAATTTCTGCATGGCTAGTCCGGTTCAGATTCCCAAGCTGGTTGACAGTGCCAGGCAGTTTAATAGAAAAACTGGATGCTGAGGTTTTTAAAACAGAAGAGCACTGAACCTGGACATGGTTCACCAGGAGCCTCTGGTTCTCCTTCCACACAAAAATAAGAACAAGATGGTACTTTAGCTCTCACAATTGTTGGATGCACATGGACCCGGTGTTATTGCCACTTAACAAAAGCTACATTTTCTTAATTAGTCTCTTTTCGTTTGTGTTTATCCCCTTTTTCAAACAGGAGGGGTTGTCAGGAGAAATTCAGCTCATCGCTGCCTTCCTGAAATCCCTGACAGACGACTCTACTTCCACCGATGATGATGCCGGGGTGAACAAACACGCTGGTCCAGATGCCGCCAGATCGAATGAGTAGATGCCTTCAGTTCAAACAGCGGTGTAATTGGACATTCACCTGTACCAGACAACTTACTTACCCTAGCACGCTTCACTATTCCCCCCCTCTTTACTTGCAGCGAATCCATAACAATGAAACAGGTGACTTTCATGCTGCTGTCAGGACTGATCTAATTTTAGCTGGGTGAATGATTGCAATTGGCTTTGCCTCATCAGATAATTAATCTATGTCACCATTAATTGGAAAAGAGAATAATTACAGGCAGTGTTGACAGAAATTCTACGCTCCTCCAGATTCCGAGATCTAATTACAACTAGTGAAACCCTGTGACCTTAACTAGCACTTAGTACACCTTGACCACCTTGACCATGCCCAGGAAGACCACCCTCTCCAGAAAGACCCCCGTTTCTGTAATCGCACCGCGCGCTCCTCGGCTCCCTTCACACTCCCCACTCTCCGAAAGCTGTCTCCCTCAATCACTTTTCAATATTCAATCTTAATTTTGTGGAAGTTTAGCATTTTCAATGAGCTGGAGATGAATGATTAATGAATAAATTTAAATGCTTCATTTTGTCCATGGATCATTAGTTAAGTCCTTTGTGGGAAGGACCTGAGAAAGGAGTGAAAATTATTGAGACATTAGCCTGAAGCAATCCAGGGGTAAATAGTGTGCACAAAAGGATGTTGTGTGTGCACTATCCACTGGCTTTTCTAAAGAACCCTGGGGAAACACTGTTTTCAATTTGGAATCTTAACTGAATCACATTTAGTACTTGTAGAAAATTGATTTTTGTCTCATCATGTTTCTGCAATGTCATACTAATGGAAGACGGCCCTGGTGTCTGCTCCATATAGACTTACTCTATAGAAAAAGTTAAGAAGAAATGTTTCTGTATAAACAATACATGTCTGAATATGATCAAATTCAGATATTTATATGTCGGTCAATAAGAATATATAAAACATATAATCAATAGTGATCATACACATCTTGAAACAGTTAGTGATATTGATATTCTCTGTAATGTGTTGGTGTAAAGGTCGGTGCTTCGACACTGCTCTTTTTATTGCCCTTCTGTCGTTGTGTCTGGCTGATAGAGATGCTGTTGTCTGGCTGATGCCTCTCCCACTAGTGGAGACAGAAGGGGGCAGCATGGACAGCACAACCTTGGAGAGACATTATTGACTGCAACATGGTCCATTTATTCTACTTATCATCCTACTATGACTGTAGCGTTTCATCTCAAATTAAGGATCATTATTATCTAGTCAATTGAAAATATAAACTTGAATTAAATGAGTGTATATTGTTTTTTCTGTAGCTTTGAACTTACAAATCCAACTTAATAGTACATGTAACGTATTATGGCACATGCTATACTATATAATATTGTACTGACACACGCTCTAACGTGATGCCTCATATCGACTACTCGCAAAACTGTGATCCTACGTCTCCAGCAGCACCTTGAGGAGACAAATGTTCATATTCCTTACTGGCTTTAAGGCGATATCTCAAAAAGAAGAGCCTCTTCAACACATTTATCTGCTCCCCTCGCATCCAATCAATCCCCTAAATAAATGAAACCGAGCCACAACTAGATGTCATCACATTTATCTGCAGGCGTGCCTCAAAGTGGACACACCTTAATGCTGCTTTAAAAGAGGCTGACAGCTGAGATGTATTTTCTTTCATTTGATATACGCTTGTTTTTCGGGGTGATGAGAATGGAATTTACAGCACTGTGTTGTTGTATTCTGCGATATATCAACTCCGCTTTAGTATAAAAGCATATATTGCAAAAAAGACATGTTGGGAGGATCTGATTTACAGGCAGCATGATTCTCAAACCCTGGCACCGCCACGCAGACGATGGGCCCGTTTCGTGTGGATTCACCTCAGCGATCACTTCTGATCGTCGAGGCGAAGCCAAGTGAATCAGAGCAGCGTTCTGACTCCTCGGGCAAACCCAAAAATTCGGGTTTCAAGCTCTTTTTTAAAAGCCAGGGAAATGGAGGTGTCCACTCAGAGCCGTCCCGTCTTTGTTCATGAGCAAGTGCAGAGTTGAGCCACGGAGCTGACGGAGTCAAGGAAAGAATGTGAGCGGAGAGAGAGGTGCTACTGTGTCTAAAATATCAATGAGGGAGATGCTGCCAGGTTTTGGATCACACTGGAGGGAACAGCTCTTGTGTTGACATGGAGAGGACCAGGCGGTTCTACTCTGCTACATGTGGTGACCGTTAATATCATTTATCACAGGGAGAATATATTTCTCTTTTGACTAAATCATTTAAAAACCTTCTCGACTGTTTGTTCCCCGACATAATTCATACACCACAGTAAGTTATTAGGGAGTGTGTTCCTTTAAAGTTTAGGTAACGACAGCATCTGTCACTCAGTCATACTGTACGGCTTAACAATACACTGGAACTGTGTTTGCCCAGGTGAGTCTTTAATGTGGGACTGCACAGAAAACATGCCAAACAAACCCATCAGTATAACAATACATGTTCCTTGTGTCTTCACGCCCGTTTGATTTCAAAGATATTTATCTTAACAGGATAATAATTTGTGAAAGTCTCTGACATTTGTGGCTAGCTAGCATGATAATAAATCCATGGCTTGGAACATTTTTTAGTTAATTAGAGTCAATCAATCCAAACTTTTCTCACTTACCGGTGTGAAACCAGAGTATAATGAGCAGAAATCAGCATGGTGATTGGAAAACACAAATTACAGCTGTTAAAGAGAAACTCATCCACTTTTCTTCTGTTGATGCCAATGCCTGCTGAGAGGATTTAAAATTAGCATGGCATCCCTTTAATGGATGTAGGGGGAATGTGCCCCTCTATAATTAAAAAAAAAGAAGAAAAAAAAACAGTTAATATCCTCAAAGGCTAAAATAAGAGAGGTAAGTATTATTAAATGACGACTCTTTAAAAGGACATATTGGTCAGGTGACTGTTAAAACCCCAAAATGTGCCTGTATTTATCTATTTTCTGTTTTATTATGTTTGTTTGTTTCAATTAGAAAATATCCACCAAAATCTCAGAGGATTTCTGCTCACATACACTATTTCTGCTATTTATATGATATATTAGTAATGTAGTTTCCCTGTTTATATGTATTATGAGGAAATGAAGTAACACTACATAATGGTGTGTGACCACAGCAGTGAGGTCGTCAGCACCGCTGCCTCACCGAGATCATGTGGCATATTAATGAACTTCCCTGATACATATATGGGACGGACTTCCCAGTTAAAGCCTGTGTATCTCTCCTTGTGGTCAGGACCACGTTCATATTACTCCTAACGTATCCCATGCACCTTACAGTCATGGTGTAATGAAGTGACTAATAACCTGATAATGTTAACAACGCCCTACAATAGGACCTTTATCTGATCTAGGCTCCCAGACAAGCCGGAGGACGTGACCCGGGGGTCGGCGGTCAGGACGTATGTGACCTCACTGCTGGATGTAATTTCCTCTCCAGAGTTCTCGGGGAAAAGGCAGAGCTTATGTTGTCGAGCTGGTGTCGTCGAGGATGGTAACAGCAGCTTGCCATTGTATTAATTATTGTCAGGGAATCCAAGGGGTGTAGATAATACAGAATGCACTGGTTGGTCCCATTTGTTTCACTTGTCAGTGGAGTGAATAATTGGGAGTGCTGACCATATTAGACACAGAGAATTTCTAAAAGATACGACTGAAACAGAAGCAGCACCAAAGTGTGGCTGGGAAATTAAAAAGCTTAATGTCTGAGAATTTCAAATCAGTGTGGAACAGTGTGCTGGCTTACCACTGCCAAAGGAATTCACTCATGTTTAACTCGGAAAAACCTTCATTCCGATTCACAGTGAAACATATAGTTTGGAATTAATTACTGATATTAATTGACTAATTAGTAAATTATAGAAATTATGTGTAGAAATGATACTTCAGCAATAAAAGTTAAAAAACACACTATATGTTGCTTTTCAGGTATGTGTCACCCCAACTTTTCCTTACAGATCCGAGCCCATTGATACATTTTAAGTAGAAGGGGTTTGCTAATACAATGGGGCTCATCTTGCAATTCTCCCAAGAAATAACTATCAGTCCTGCTACAGCAGCTCCAGCGTCCCTAGGTGACCGCGCCACTGAGCCCGGGCTCGCTCCATCGCACCCCACTCCACGCCTGCTGCCACCCTGAAGGTAGATGCATCACGCTGGGGAGACTGCGCAACAGCAGCCCCCCTCTCCCGCTCCCTCCAGCCCCCCCCCGAAACCTCTTCCCCGGCGCGGTGGCCTCCTGCGGCCCCTCACACATCTCCTGGTCTCCACTGCAGCCCCGGTCCCTACAGCCCCTGACTCTCCCTCAGGTGAGTCTCCATACCACCTTCATGTCTCCTCCCACCTGAACCGCACAACTGGTATCCTTTTGTCATTTGAGAATGCCACACACACACACACACTCAGACACACACACACACATGCTCCTGTGCTCACTCTGGAGGGGACACCGCCTGTTCCTTTCTGCTCACCTCCCGGCTGCCGGCTGACTCTCTGAGCCGTGTCTGTGGTGGCTACGCCATGTGTGGGGATCTAGGGGTTTAAAACAGCAGGCCTCCCATACTCCCTGAATGGCAAATATAAGTGCCTCCAATTTGTTACACAGTGGACGCTTTATGAATCATCTCTGGCTAAGTTTGATCTGAGATGACAAGCACGCGCTAATCACTCCTAGGATCAAGATATATGTCCAAAAAAAGAAAAATTAATCAAGTTAACAGGTGACTGCACCGTTGGGGTTTCCAAATTCATCACGATCAAGCAGAAGACGCTGTTAGAAATGTTGAAATGTTAGAGGTATTGCACTTTATATAAATTAAACCTGTGCTGCAAGTTAACTCATTTGCTCCTCTTGTGTTGAATCGACCCTCGGGATGTGATCAACTGAAATAACCAGTTACAGGGACAGTTCACTGGGACCCTCACACAGGAATTCACAAATCAAAACACTGTGTAGTGACTGTTTCACATCACATTACAGTAGCTTCTATCACATAACTGTAAAAATTCAGGGAGACAGAACAAAAGTGGTCCTGCTTGTGTTGAGACAGACTGGGTGCATGGGGGTAAGGGGGGTGGGTGGGGTTGGGGGTATTTATATATTTAATTGGAACTGCTGAAAGCTTTTTAATTCAGTATTTTCTATAATCCGTGGTTTGCATTAATTTTCTATTTCCCAACGTCTTATTTAAGAGGCTCCTTACAGCATTTTCTATTTTCTCTCTTTTAATACATATATTTTTATCGTAAAAAAGGCTTTAAAACGACAATATTTTCACTAAAACACAAATTACAACTTTCACTTTATAGGTTGCTTTTCCACACCGCTCTTAGTTAACAAAATATTTTTACAAACAAGATGATATCGCCCCTCTCCATGATATTAATATGATATGTTCTCTGATCTGTAAACAGCTGGTTATCTTGCTTTTCCACGATAAGGAAAAGTGCTGAGGATTTACGCTTGGTGAGCACATTTGGGCTGAATCTTTCACACGTCACAAATTGCAGATGGGAAGCAGTGATCTTGAACAGCCGATCACATTTCCGTGACCATCTGACACCTTCCATTTAGGAAAATAATACTTTCTATCTTAGCATACCCCCTCTGCAGCAGCCAGCAAAAAGGAATTATGCCTGGTAGACTTTAGTATTCACAACTTCGGAGCTTCTCTTTTTGTTTTGTGTCACTGCTCTGATTAGATTGAATGTTCACTATTTAATCGGTGTATTCAAGGCCACAAAAACATTGTTTCTGTTGTTTGGCTTTTATTTTTCGGTGCTATCATACACGGTGTTATAAAGAACGGGGAAAATGTGCCATGCTGCAAGCGTTACAAAGAAAGTTGTGTTTTAGCTGAGGTTAAAAACAGGAGCTTATTATACCACCGGACCTGATAATGTGAGTGAACTGCAGTTTTTTAAAATCTCATCTCACTGTCGCTATTTACTCTTTATAAACTTCACCTCTCATGTTCCCGAGATATTAAGGACCCAAGAAAAAAAAAGATGTAAAGACTTTTCCCTTTTTTTTACCCATAGAGGTAGATATGGTATCTGAGTAATATGACAGATAAATATGAGTCGGGTTAACTGGTACAGAGAGTTGTAAATCACTGTAGTGTGATTCTTTGTCTCAAAGGGTTTAATTAGTCTAGAAATTCTTCTCTTATCTGATGACCCCCCCCTCGCCCCCCCTCCTCTTCTCCTCCCCTCTCCTCCTCCTCCTCCTCCTCCTCCTCCTCCTCCTCCTCCTCTTGCACACTGCAACAACTTACAACCATAAACGCCCTGCAATCTGAAGACCAGTGGCCTCGGGAGACTGAGTTGCTACAAAGAGCTGAAAGAGTTGGAAATGGTCATTTTATTGCGTTGGAATAGCTCGCTGGAGACTTGGGTAATGTAGTGCCGGAGCAGGGGCTGCTAACGATAACAGTATGCGACTGCAGGGAAACTACACTGTACCGACCTGGAGTGACACGCAACTCCAATATGAGGACCACGCGATAGACAACAACGATAATATTGAACAACAAAGCCAACTTGCTCTCCTGCTGGTTTCAAACCACTAATTAATTACGACTCTTTCCTCCAGTGACGATGAGGATTTTAAGGATGCAGTGCACAGATGTAATCAGTCGTCTCACACACACATGGTGTAGTAGGATGACTCTGTGCAGGATATGCGCATGCAGCCTTGTCAAACACCCCAACACTCAAAACATTGTTCTGGTCCCATCTATTATAAGCGCTGCCTATATATATGTGGCCTGTTATTGCTTCAAGCATAGCATGGTGTTGCTCTATTTCATAGTACATGAACAAACCCATTTATCCTTATCTGTCATTTCATAACTTGTGAGGTATCTGTCACTTCTGGTCCCGCGGGAGTTCTGCGTGCAAGTTTTTTTTCCTTTAAGCTCTTTATTTAATTGACAGTTTATAAGTCATTTATGTATATAGCTGACTTTGATTGGACTTGGGAGGATGTTATGTTTGGTTGTTTGGAGCCGGCTACAGGAAGTGCCCACCTCCTAATGATCAGGGTTGCATTACCTGATTATTTATGTACAGGGTCAGAGGGGAGATGCCGTCTATAGATGTCTTTGTATGCAAGTTTAAAATGTTCAGGTTTAAATTGTCCTCTGAGAGTACCTGTAGACATCTGAGAGGAGTTTATATACATGTGGTGGAGGTAAATACAGAAACTAGGCTTATAATAGAGGACTGATACTATAGAGTGACTCACAGTTGATAGTTTACTGCCTGGTTGTGATGTAACGAGGTCAAGTGGACGTTCACACATACAACGAAGAGGAATCTCCTTTAGTTTCTTTTTTAACCACGTCTTGTAAAGTTAGCCGGGGATTTGTCGGAGCAAATGTGAAGGTATAGGTGGAATCTGAATATGCAGCCGGGGACTTTCACATGCAACACCCCTCTGTGCACTGATGGGTGTTGTATTAGGTTTCAGGTCCTTTGTGTTTCCCGGGCCTGCAGCTGGGCCTGCAGGTATTGAAACAATTAACTGACCAGACAAGATAAAGAAAACAGTGAATAATGTGTTCAACTTTATTTTTTTCTGCGCATAACTTCCCAATACTGAAGTTGTGTGTTGTTGTGTAGTCGGCCTGTGTGCTTTTCCACACGTGGATTGAAAGGGAGGTGTTTTATTTATATATTCTGCTTTAATTCAACATATAGTCAGGACATGAGGGTTTGCACAGTATTTATAATAACACATGCACAACTTGAGTTTGTGTCAGAGCACCTTCTTTTGAAGGACTAGCAGGAGCAGAATGAGACGAGGGGTTATTTTGGCGATGGAGATTAAGGCAGGGGCTTTTTGTCATTTGTGCGAGACAAGCCATTCATCCATCCAGTTCACAGCCAAAAAAAGGCTGGTCCCAGAAATTAGCAGTTTCAGCTCAGCAGCAAAGTCGTCGGGCTGTGAAGGCAGAGAGAAATTGACTAATTAGCAATGCGCACTAAAACTTGACGGTTCTCTCTATAACAGCGAGGGAAAGACTCGGTTTTTCTCCCCCTTTCTCCTTTTCTTTCTTCCATAGATGTTTGAAATCGCAGTCATTTACGCTCGACAGTTTTTACAATAGCCTTGAGCCATAATTTTGCGAGTCTCTCCAGCATCCATACCCCTGCATGGTCTCTCTCCACCGGCCATGCACGACCGTTTCTCTCCCCAACCGTGGATTTCCTATTACTCTCGTTACGACTCACTGAGCCCCAGGCCCAAGGATAATGATGTGTTGTTTCTTGGTAGCATAATTTGTCACACGTATATTTCTTCTTCTTCTTCTCTTGCAGAAAGCACAGCTCCCTCTCACACACTCACACACTTCTTGTTAATTCAGAAGAACAAATGATCAACGTCAACAAATAAGCGGAAATTGTGAGAGACTTTAGGAGTTGGATTCAATGGTTATTCTGAGACGCCACCGACCGTAGACTTTGAAGGAAAAAGGAGGACATTTCTTTTTTCTTTTTCTTTTTTTTTTTTGTACAAAAACAAAAAAAGGAGAGAACAAAGGAGAAATCAAGTGAGATTATTTTTGGGAACCTGAAGCTTTACTTTCTTTTTTCTCCCTGTGGCGACGAGCTGAAGTCAGGTAAGTTTTTTTTTCAAAGCTGCTCTCATCGTTTAGTTGTGCCAGGCGCGTTTTACTGGCTCGGCTTGTGTCAAGTTTGCGCACATTACGCACAGAGAAAAATAGCTTTTTTTCTGTGCAGCTCGACAAAACGCTGGATGCAGATTGCACGTCGCGTTTAACTTTAGCCAGAAGAAGCTGCATCTCGGGGAAGATTCGTTCATACTCACGTAGCCGCGTAACTCGGGCAGACTAAAAAAGGCGAAACGCACCCGCGCTGCCGGAGGATGGCTCTCGGCGGATTTCGGAGGAGAGTCAAACTAATTGCTTTTGTATGAATCTGTGCGATGTGTAATGTCCTCGTCGTGGGGGTGTGAGGGACGGTGGCAGCATGGAGGAGTGTTGGCTGGATGCTGCATGTGATCCGTCCTCTCTACGGTCTCTCTCCGGTCTCTCTCCGGTCTCTCCACCCCACGATCCGGCAACTTGTGCCGCGTAACGGAGCCGCAGCACCTCCCGGTCCCCCGGTGGTGGTCTGACATCCCCCCTCGCAGCCTCCCAGCCTCCATTTAGATCCCCTCGGTGTCGGGATTCTTTTAAGAATGAATAGGAGCAGCTCGCCGTGGGAACTACTGCGTTTTTGTTTGCTGCTTTACGACCGGAGAGCGAAGTTGAGGGCGACCCGGAGCCGCGTCGGACGCAGGGTGGTCGCAGCCGCCGCCGGCCGCCGCGGGGGGTCCGTGGGGCTGCTGCTGCTGCGTGTGTTGTGCAAATAAATGACCTGAGGTAAATGGCTTGCATGGTTTATTTGTTGCCTAGGTGGCGTTCACAGTCAGGAAGTCATGTCCAGATCGGGTGATAGAACATCCACCTTTGACCCCACACACAGTGACACCCTGCTGCACGGGCTCAACCTCCTGTGGAGGAAGCAGCTTTTCTGTGATGTGACTCTCACTGCCCAGGGACAACAGTTCCACTGCCACAAAGCCGTGCTGGCGTCCTGCTCCCAGTACTTCAGATCCCTCTTCTCCTCCCACAATGTGATCAACAACAACGAGCGGGGGAGCAAAGGGGACCAGGGCAGCAGTGGGACCCCCTCATCCTCTCCTGATGACAAGCTGGTGACCCCCAGCGCCAGGCCCATCAACAACCTGGTGCTCCAGGGCTGCTCCTCCATTGGACTGCGATTAGTGCTGGAGTACCTCTACACTGCCAACGTGACTCTCTCCCTGGACACAGTGGAAGAGGTGCTGTCGGTCAGCAAGATCCTCAACATCCCCCAGATCACTAAGCTCAGCGTGCAGTTCCTCAACGACCAGATCTCCGTGCAGAACTACAAGCCGATCTGCAAGATCGCTGCCCTGCACGGCCTGGACGAGACCAAGAAGCTGGCCAACAAGTACCTGGTGGAGGACGTGCTCCTGCTGAACTTTGAGGAGATGTGCGCCATGCTGGATGCTCTGCCACCCCCAGTTGAGTCTGAGCTGGCCCTCTTCCAGATGTCAGTCCTCTGGCTGGAGCATGACCGGGAGACTCGCATGCACTATGCCCCGGACCTCATGAAGAGGCTGCGCTTCGCCCTCATACCTGCCCCAGAGCTGGTGGAGAGGGTGCAGTCGGTTGACTTCATGAGGAGTGACCCAGTGTGCCAGAAACTACTCCTGGACGCCATGAACTACCACCTGATGCCCTTCAGGCAGCACTGCAGGCAGACCCTGTCCAGCAGGTGAGCACGACACACACACTCACACACTTCCACACACACACACAAGGTGCTGGAGAAGTGGATGTAAGGTGATTAAATGCCTCCCACTTGTTAAATTTGAACAAATTAGCTTTCCCACTCAGTCGAGGTTTGGTCCTGCTGCCTGTGTGGGTCAGAGGTGTGAGGTCTGAGGCCCAGGTAATGAGACCTGCTAAGGGGTTTTCCTGTTAAAGACTGCCAGCTGTCAGGGGTGGGGGGGGGGTCTACTCTGTGCTGCACTGTACCCATGATTACAAGGTTACCTTATGTTTTAGCGAAGGAAAGACAACTCTTTTATTTCCTAACACATCTGTGTAATTGCTCTCCAATCAGTGTAGACAAGATGCAGCAAACTAGACAAAGGTAATGTAATATGATTTGTGGCAACTCTCATGAATCCAATTTGAAACGATATAATTAGATTGTTACCAGGATGACATGGTAATTACATAACGGTTCTGATGCAAGTGCAAGTGATACCCTGTCACCGATATGAGAAGAATAATGCAGTCAAATGGAATTCAGTGCATGTGGATGTGTTTTTATATTTTGGGAAATGCAGCATCGATTTTCATTTAGAGTTAATCGGGTGAAGCTCCTTCTTCAGGTGAGGTGCACGTGTCTCACAGGAATAGGCCGAGTGGCACAGTTTTCTCCCACGTTTGTCCTGATCAGCACTTTTAGGGGCTGGTGTGTTGTGGCTAAGTTGATTGATTGACGGTGCTGGTGTCAGATTTAGTTTACAGAGCCGAGTTAGAGGCTGGAAATGTTTTAGGAGCTTGGATATTCAAATATTTAAATCCCTGTGTGTGTATAAAGGAGGAAAAATAAAGCTGTGGCATCAGAGGACGGAAACTCGACGATCCAAAAATGTGCAAAATAAATCTATCATTTCTGTTCCTACATTATCCCAATAACATATCTATTCCCCACATATGGACCCAAATGAGCAGGGAATCAGGAATCCTCATAATTAGTTTCACATGCCACTGTTTCTCTCCTCTCAATTAATCACTATTATCTATGTCCAGGGGCTCATTTGCATATGAATAACCCCCAAACACTTCCGAGTGGGCCAGTAGCAGGGAGAACGTACCGAGACAATGGCGATCCAACCAAGCATAAAAAAGTAAAATATGAAAAAGGGGGAAAAGGTGTCTGAATATAAAGGCCAGCTACTCTTAATCTATTCACCCTATATTGTGATTAATTGGGAGGTTTGTGTTGAAATCCATTCGGAGGCAGATAGTGGTCATTAATGCGGAGTAAAGTGTGCAGCTCTGAGGTTATATATCATACACAAACAGCAGGAAATATCTCACGACTGGCTCAGCCACGTCACATGAATCACCGCAGCCAATGAAAGGGAGACATTGTATAGGCAGGTTTATCCACTCAATTGCGCTTTTCCGGCCTCCAGCATGGCACCCTGCAGGATCGTCCTCGCTTCACAGCTAATTGAAAAGATATCTTTAGAGTACAATAACCGTTCAATAACACATCAAAAGGAGGAGTGCGCCGTGGAGCAATTTTTTTGTTAATTATAATGAACGTGGCCACGCATTGCCTAATAGTAGTCTCAACTTCTGTTCTCGTACAGGAGACATTCAGGTACAGATATTAATTTACCCATGCATTTAGTTTTATTTCACTCACTGATTAATTCATTCACACACCGAGCGACTGCAAAGTGAAAGATCAGAACACGCAGGGGCGAGAACGGTTTATACTGTCGGTGTAATTATGTAAATAAAGAAACGAAAAGGTGTCCAGGTGCTGCTTGTGTTTATTTTACCCTTTGGATGTTTAATTTCAAGGCTTCATACCTGTTTTGTTCTTTGTTTCCTTCCCCTTGTCAACACCCCCACACTCTTGACTTTACAGAATCCGTTCCAATAAGCGATTGCTGTTACTGGTGGGTGGTTTGCCTCCTGGACCCGATCGTCTCCCCAGCAATTTGGTCCAGTATTATGACGACGAGAAAAAGACATGGAAGATCCTCACAAGTGAGTGGCAAAAAAAGGCTCGGCTGCCTCTTCTTCTTTTCACCTGGGGCATCTTGTGTTAGTGGATTTTATGATGAGAAATAGTTGTTCCTATGGATGACTTTAACACAGGTTAATTTCCAGGGAAAATGAGGGGAAGGAGTTCCCTAAATCCTTCAGGTAATAATGTATCACTATCACTTTTAATATAAGTTTTGAATCAGAGCGTGACTTTACAGCACTGTGGCTCTTCATGCCCGGTTTCCCTTGTTTTTGCTGAAATATGCTGGCAGGATGCATGATGAGATTTGCTTGAATCTAATGATCTATTGTGGCAGAGAAGGAAGCATAATGAATGGCGTCTTCCTGCCACAGCATTTACATGTAGCTTGATCATTCGCATATTGATCAATGCATAACGTTGACTTACTCCCATCCATACTAATACACTGGACGGAATTAACCTGTTGACCTGGTGTCACTATCGATGTGGAGGGTTTATATCAGGTAAAGCAAAATGCCACCAGATAAGGTCAGGGAGACAGCAGCTGTAACGTTTATACAAACAGTCAATAGATGGATGATTTTAATTGACTAAACAAAAAATGATAACAGTAATAAAAGGAAATAGAGACGTATCCCGTGACCCGTTGGGATTTATACCCACGATACAGTTTGCAATATTGATTTCACGATTTCGTAATGAAGGCAAGTTGTCACAATTTCACGAAACAAACTGTTGTATTGAACGAAATGTGGCGTCTCCAGAGAACATGTCTGAAGGGGCTTCAGAGACACGTCCCTCCAGCTCGGTGCCATGCTCTTTCTCCTCTCTGTCTTCCCTGACCTTTGGAGGCTCACCACTACACTATATCGTTGCCATGTTGCAAAAGGTCAAAAAAAGAGCTAATGGGAAACCATATCTGTCCTTTGTATCATCAGCGCTGGACATATCGAGTGTTTGTCCTTTTGTTTTGGTCGCAGCCATATCTCAGCAGCGTCTCCCCATCCGTACACATTAGCCATAGGTCTGTCTCCTGTCAGCTCGGCACAGTGCGGTTTATATTCTCACTGTATGGCACGAGTTCTTAATTCAGGTGCGACAATTCTGTTGCTGGCTCTTAATTCCATGCATTGAATGCTTGAATCATAGCGTTTGCTGAGAGTCGTCTGTGATTTCTTTTTTTTTTTCTTTAGCTCATGTTTGTCTAAATCTTTCAGGGAGGCATGCATACACCACAGCCTGAAGCTCACTGGTGTTTATGCTGTCATTTTCTCATTAAACTCACCCTCCTGGGTATAAACTGCACCAAGCAAAAGGTCAATAGGGATTTCCATCACTCAAAACTAAAAAGTTAACACTCAAATGGTCCGTGGCCAAGTGGAAGGACAAAACTGCAAAATCATCCCTTAACACATCAGTGACCGTCTGATGTAGCCTCCACACAATGGATGTGGAATAGAAGATTATTAACATTCAATCATAACTTTTCAATGAGGCGAAACCTGAGAGGGACAGCCTTTGATTAAGACATTCATCAACACAATTTGGGGGGAATCTGATCCCTCTGGTTGTGTCACATGTGTCTGCTGCTCGCTGATTCCAGTGCAAAGTTTGCCATCTAGTGTACCCACAGCAGCGTGGACAAAACACCAGACAAAGGCAGGCACCGGCTCAGCCACGATGCCAGACTGCTCCCCTCCTCGTCTCCTTTTTTAAAATAACCTGATATTAAAATGTCACACTACGGAAATGGACCCCATCCACGCAGCGTGGCCCCAGAACAAAGGAATTCAGCTCAGTGGGACGCAATTGTGATGGTGTTGAAGGCACGTCACAGCTCGAGCAGCAGTGGTGCATTAGCTGTGGAGTCACTCATGCGACCCCGAATGTGCCTCTATGCAGAGGTTTCTGACTCCCTCTAGTGAGCCCTGGAGCTCACTGTAGACTGGAGTGATGGCGTCCATCTCGTGGAGGACGTGCTCATCCTGCCCCCCCCCCCCACGGCTGCTCACCTCTGGGGCGAGTGCAGGATTTAGGGGAGAGGGGACACAAATGCAGCAGGATTTCACTCTCTCTCTGTCTGAGAGGCGATAATGAATAAGGGGGGAGAGATGTGGAAAAATTCAAGCCTTTTTTATTGTTTGCACTACACACGACTGGTACAGTGGACGACAGCTATTACAGCCTGTATTTCATTTCTCCCCCTGTTCACCTGCATCTGTGGCACCTGTAGAAGCCAAATCATCCAGCAGTCAATGCTGCGACATACTGTGCAGCAATAATCTTCTTTTCACACGGGTATACGGGATGATTTTTAGTACGAGTACAAGTCACTAGACATCAAATAAAAAGCCGCTCATCCGTGTCCTATATACTGCTGACGGAATGATAATGTAAATAGCATGTAAGGGAATTTGGCAGTCACATGGCACTTGTCTTTGAGGTGCACTGGAGGCAGGCAAACTAATCCCCTCATTCGAGATAAATCTGTGTTTAGTGTATGTAGTATTAGTTCTCAGGCGAGACTCCCCCCTCCTGCAGAGGGGGACCGGCACATGTCAAACCAGCCCGAGTGAGATCGCAGGGAGAGACCACTAGGAAAGAAATGAGATTCAAGGCTGTCTAATTTTGCTGCAACTGTGATCCATCAGGCGGTGGGGAGGTGACAGTGGAAATGACTGATGGAGACAGACAGGTGGGCTTTAACATTTCACTGATTTGTGCTCAAAAAGCACCGGGCCTGAGATTTATTGAGTGAACACGATCATGTTCATTATGACTGTCACCTCAGACCATTTCTCTACATCTCAATGGGGTCACTTCAGCAAAAAAAAAATATTAAATATAAAAATAGATGGAGGAGAGGGGTGGGGGTTGGGGGTGCACACAAAATCATACACAAGGGGATATCCTGGGTGAGGCGTCCTACTGTGTCTGTTGGCTCATAACAGATGATAATGACAGACTGACAGACAGATAGACAGGTAGATAGATATTGTGATAACAAACAGTAGACACTTCGCTCTGCCTCATACTTTGATTTGTTCCGGTTTCAGACTCAAGTCTCAGACTCAGGTTTGATTCCCCACAAGAAATCCCTCCGTACAGATGAATGAATCGTTAGATCCAGGGAAAAACTTAACTTTCTCCTCAAACTATCAGTTTATTAGGTACACCTAGTTAAAACTGATGCTGTCTAATCCAACAGTCCTGCAGTAAATCCTCCTTCATAAAGCTTTCACTGTCCACTTTTCATCATAATTGTTTTGGAGGTGTGCTCATTCGACTGTGTGATTATTTTACATGATGCTCTGTCAGTATGAGACAATACGATTCATCGGCAGCGCAAATTGCAGCCTCCAAAATAAATGTCAATTGGAATCTGAAGCTTTCCCCCAAAAACTGTTTCAGTTACAAACTAAACATTATAACCGTCATTAAAGGTTGGATTCATTGCAGGACTGTTGTGTTAGACTCCATTACTTTTAGCATTGTTTACATAATAAACTGACAACTGCTTGTATTTGCGTGTGTGACACAAATCTTAAATGGTCAAAGAGGCTGAAGTACTGGAATTAAAACTGTTTGAATTTATGGGCTTCTTTATACAAATTAAACCAGGTGTTATTGAGCTGTAAGTTGAGTAGATTTATTTCAGTACTAGGGTTTAGGGACATTAATATTAGTACAGTTTGACTTTAATGGGATTTAGAGTAGTTTGTATATATATTTTGTAACAGTACATCTATGAAAAATTATATAAAAATCCTGATGCAAACTATCAAAGGGAGACCAAATAAGGTTTGACCCTTAGTTTGCAACCTCCTCACCACTGACCTGTATCACCCTCATTCCATGTCTGACACCTTTTATTTTTGTGTCTGCTCTAGTAATGCCTTACAACAGTGCCCATCACTGCGTGGTGGAGGTGGAGAACTTCCTGCTGCTGATGGGTGGAGAGGACCAGTGGAACCCCAACGGTACTGAAACAGCACGCAATCAATGTCTCGCTTTCACACGTCCAATCTGTAAAGAGCGATCTGAGCCAGCGTATCTGAGCTGGTGTAGAACTTTCAGAGAGTTTTAAAACACTCATCCTGTAGAGGCAGATCAGCTCTGAATAGACAAACAACACTCTAATCAGTCTTTACAATAATAACAGATGGAATTAAGACTGACATATTTTTGATTTGGAAGTTATAAGAGTGTTTTTTTTAGAAATGTCGGTAACATATTACAGGATAATGAAAAATAGATCACTGTTGTCCTTTTGTTCTTGTTTCACCAATTCTCATTATAATACAACAGAACAGCAGCAGTGTTCTACACATGCTGAAATCAGTGGAGTTTATTTGGCACTGAGGGTCAACACACTACCACAGCATCATCATAGATAATATCAGACTTTTTGAGGGACATCAGATCACTGAATGATTTGAATCACAATCCTTCAGTCAACACTTGTTTAACTTGTTTCACACACACACACACACACACACACAGGAAGTCAACACGTGTGGGAGGTGATTTTCAGATAATGTGTTTATTTTTAAATGACGACCTGCAGAGTAACAGTTGTGCATTTCATTGGTATGTAACAAAGACTTTGGCAGAGACTTAGCTAGTTGGAAGTGAGCACAGCCATATTATGCTTAAACTTTATTTTCCTATAAAATGTTATTGATCTTGGTTTGGATGTTATTTTGCAGGAAAGCACAGCACTAACTTCGTCAGCCGCTATGATCCCAGATTCAACAGCTGGATACAGTTGCCCCCCATGCAGGAGAGGTGAGCCTTTAGAATACATCCTTTTCATTCATACATTCATTTATATAGCTTTATATTTTATTTTTATGGCTTTTTATTGCTTATGGATCAGTGCGTTGTTCAAATGTAACCCCGATTGATGTTTTCCAAAAGGCAATATACAGTAAAAGGTAAATACATCTGCTGATGCAGAACTTTCAGGGGACTACAAAAAGGTTTTTGTTTGTGAATCAAAACAATATTTTTTCAGTATTTGTTGTATTTATTGTGAGAGTGGAGAAAAACAGGAAATGCTGTAAACTGTCCAACATATCATGGACCTGCTGCATAAGTCCATGTTGCTAACGCTATACACAAATTATCAATACATTTATGGCATTTATCAATGGAATAATAGACAGAAGAGCACATAACTCCACTAAGGCCCAATATCCCCCTTGCAATCCAGCTCCACCAAATAACACACACTCATAGATATCCGTTCTCTGAATACACCTGATTTTTTCATCAAAATCTATGAAGTAACTCCTGTATTCACAATTCACCGATTACAAGACAAAAGAGAGAGTCTCAGTTTCAATCTCTTTCTTGAACAATTTCCTCCTCCTGCAAAAACACTACAAACTACAAAATCCTACTATGAATCTTGTTGTTTTAACGATGTTGTCTGGTCCACCCCCCCCCCCCCTCCTCAGGAGAGCCAGCTTCTTCGCCTGCCGCCTGGAGAAGCACCTGTACGTGATCGGCGGTCGGAATGAGACGGGCTACCTCTCCAGCGTGGAGTCCTACAACCTGGAGACTAACGAGTGGAACTACGTGTCGTCCCTGCCGCAGCCGCTGGCCGCCCACGCAGGATCGGTTCATAACGGCAAGATCTACATATCAGGTCAGGAGAGAGGCTGTCACTCACTCACTGTTATCCTGTCGTCCTTTCAAAAGAGGGACCTGGTTTCTGAAAAAGAAAAATACATCTGCCGAATTTATTATGTACTTTATTTTATTTTATTTATTTTTTTAGGGGGTAACAAGCTCGGAGGCAGTTCTGCTCGGTTATTGTGCTCGTTTTTTATGTCATAAAAAAAACCTCTTGTAATCTCTGTTAACTGCACTGGCATCTATTAAGTGATGAGAGAAAGCCAACAAGCTTCCCTGTAACCGGATGTAGCTGTGAAATATTAAAAGTATAGAAAGAAAACTAGTTTATAAGTTGAAGATAATATGTGTTGTGTATTTCAACATGGAAACCCTGATAATTACTAGGTTCAATAATACGTCAACACATTTTTGTATATATCTATCTCCATCTATATATATATATCCTAGACCAATATACAAATCCATGTCAGTCGGTCCAATGTAGTACTTACTGTGTTACATAAGCAGCCATGAGTGTGTACTTACATTATTTATTTCGACTCAGTATTGAAGGCGTAATGCCATGTTTACTCGTTGCAGGAGGAGTACACAATGGGGAGTATGTGTCCTGGCTCTACTGTTATGACCCCGTAATGGACGTGTGGGCCAGGAAACAGGATATGAACACAAAGCGAGCTATTCATGCCCTGGCGGGAATGAACGACCGCCTGTACGCTATTGGTGGAAACCATTTGAAAGGTAAGTGCTCAAGCATTTCAGTAAATTAATAGAAAACAGGTCAGGGTTCATTTTTCCTTTTTCAAAACTGTACAAAAGAGATACTGTCACTATGATCAGTTTTATTATAAAACACTCTGAGTCTACTTGTAATGAAATATTGATAAAAATGCCGTCAGATTTTGGCAGATCGCAGACACACGGGAAAAGCTTGAAGCTCGCAGATTTAATCAAACAGACTTCAGAGACCCCGGGAGACGACAGAAAGAAAAATGTTTTTGGGCTGATCCACGTGTTCATGCTTTCTACTGTATTTAACTGAATATAGTGACTGTCATTTTACCCCTATTACGATTTAAATGTTACTGAATTCTGAATTCAGCTCGCTTAAAGACCAGTAAGAAGAACGCTGAGAAAGCCACAAACACAGAAATAAAATAATAATTCTGATCACATCTAATCTTATCTCTCAGACTTAGAAGACAAGTTGAGAAATATATTTTCAGGCCTTGACAGACAAACATCCAACTGATCACTGTTACTGAGACATACATGTGACACACAAGCGGAATTATTCGAACACATTTTTCTTCCTCGTCTCTCAGGTTTCTCTCACCTGGACGTGATGTTGGTCGAGTGTTACGACCCGAAAGCCGACCAGTGGAACATCCTGCAGACCCCCATCCTGGAGGGTCGCAGCGGCCCGGGCTGCGCTGTTCTGGACGACAGCATCTTCCTGGTGGGCGGATACAGCTGGAGCATGGTACGCTATCTTTTTCAGATCAGATAAGATGCTTTTACATTAAAGGAACAGGATATTAATGTTTTATGTCTTTGCTACTGTCAACAACAACAGATACTGATTGTGTTTACATGCTCGTCTTTTTTTAATGGTGTTGACATGGAACATGAAATACCTTGTTATTCATATCATTGTATTATCATACAGGGAATAAGGTTTCTTACCATCTCAGCCACTGTTTTCTGTACCAGCAAAGACTGTTGATAAAACCTGGGTATGGGTTCACATGCCCGTTTCCTGGTATTATGCTCTAGATATTATTTTCAGCTTAATAATGCTTATCCAGGTTTCTGAAAGCTGGATTTGATTTTAACAAGCACAACAGATAAGACACCAGAGACTCCTGCTTACATCTAGGTTTACATCCAAATGTACTGGCAAATGGTAACTTACCTTTTTGAGAAAGACTACTGAGGAAAATGCGAATCAATACAATTCCATTATGTGAATATTAAGAGTTGGTTCATCAAGATAAACAGCAGGTGATGCTTATTCTCCAGACTGGAGCCGTAAAACTATCGCAGAAATTTTATGGCTCAGTGATTAGAGGAGAAACAGTAAAACCTCACACATGATTTAAACACATTTTCCCTGATCTGATCTAAATGTTTAATGAAAGTTTAGTTCACATCCTTCGTGTGTATTATGTTTTACATTTTTGCAATATATAAAATTGTTGGTACAGTTTTTCTAGTTTTTCATTAACATTTAAAAAATTGTGTTGGGTCGTATGGATGGAAACCAACCTAACATTTTAGTTTATCTCTCAATATGAAATGTTATCATGAATATATACTTTGATTTTTGAAAGAGATATACAGCTGGGAATAGTTTTCTAAGACCTAAAAAAGAATAAATTGTGTATTTGAACTATTTCTAGCTGTGGATGGATAAACATTTGCCCTGAGTGTACTGTACGGCAGCGGGGGGTGCACATGAGGGGAACATGTCTCTCCGTGCTACAGTGTGGCTCACCCGTGTGTTTTTAATCATTTTTGGAACAGTGCAGCTCTGTGGCACAGAGCAATAAGCTCCATCCGGCTACAGAGGCATCACTCGTTATTAGCGTCAGTTAACTGGGTTCGGTCCTTTCATGGAATCTGTTGACAAAATGTGTAAAAAGAAATCACCAGACTATTCCTTTTTAATAATGAATGTGTGTAAAAGATGTCTCCATCCCCCCAGTTAGAAAACCCAAACAGCCTCTGAGACTAATGAAGAGAATGACTTTATTTATTTTTTTCCTCAGGGAGCCTATAAGTCTTCCACCATCTGCTACAGCCCAGAGAAAGGAACGTGGACAGAGTTGGAGGGAGAGGTGGCAGAGCCTTTAGCGGGCCCAGCCTGTTCCACCGTCATTCTGCCCGCCTGCCTCCCTTTTAACAAATGACAACTAATCCGAGCGCCGGGAGTCCGGGGCGGGAAGCGGCAGAGAGACTGGGGGGAGGACCATCAATAAGCAAAGCAGTTGTCAACTATTTTGTGACGAGCCCTGCGGTCAGACGACGAGCGTGTGTATAAATTATTTTTTTACAGGTTTGACCAGAGCACTTTCGTTATTACCTGCTGAAGGTTTGAGGGGGGAAAAAAAAAACAAAGAAGAAGAAGAAAATTGTGTAACTCATGTATTTAAACTCATCTGTGTTATGAGAAAAATTGTCAGTTTCATATTTGGTTTCTTTTAAGCTGATAGTAAGTGTTTTTTGGCTTCTCTTCTATAGCACGCATAGTGTTGAACTGAATTATAGCTTTCAGATCCATTGTACCTTGTATTCAGTAGACGCATAATTCCAGCAAAATGCAGTGTTGCTTCACGGACTGACGCTGGGAAGAAGGTGCTTCGTCACCGGGTTACGTTAAACTAGAGCTGGGTGAGTTACATTCATTGTGATGATCAAAAGTGTATAAATATTCCTCATAGCTCATGTTATTAGTCATTTTCCTCTGGCTGGATTGTGCACCTACCCTGCTGCGTCACATGGTCAGATCATGATGCAACTGTTTTGTTGTCTTTCTCTGGAAATGAGCATTTCTGTGGTTAAATGGGGACATTTCCAGAAAACCTAACTCGATCCATAAGTGAGAGTCCCGGGGTCCAAGCAACCAGGAGGACATTGGAAAAAAAAACAACACAATGATCTTTAAGACGATGTGTCTACATCACCCAGCCCTAAGTTTTGACTAATAATTTACGCCCAAGCTAAAGTCATGTTTCTGTAATATCTTGCTGAACAGAGAGTTTCCTTACAGGTCATCTGCTTGACAGAAAAAAAAAAAAATCTTGCCAAATGTTCATGGCAGCTAATCTTCCTGCTGCAAGCAAAAACAATTTAAGAATTTACCATTGATTCTTAATGTTCATATGACGCACTAATGTTAATTATACGATGATGGTACAATCAAATTGTAATTGCTAGCCAGTGTATTTATGGGTAGCATGTTTGGGTAAACAGATGGTGAGGATGTTTGTTGGGTTTGTTTCTCCTTTACAAGTGAATGTTAACAGGTCTGTTTATGAGGCCACACAGCGTTACCTTGATGGGATATTAATCTTTAATGTACGAAAAGCAAACAAACAAACATAAAGTGGCCTGTGATGCACTAAAAGTGAACTTTTGGATTCAGCAAACAAAGTTTCACTCAAATGTAAATGAAATTAATGTGATGTGTTTAAAGAAAAGATATCTTCAGTGCAAATGAATCTAAGTCCAGTCTAGTCTCCGTTATTAGGTTCGAAAAAGTTGACTCTAAATATCGATGCGGTACCTGTCGAATTCTGTACAGATTTGCTGATTTCATTCTTGTACATAATCGCTTGCAGTGAAACATTTTTGTGCACTTGACCTTGGATTTATTCTCAAATCCTGTTATGTCCTTTGAATTTTAGAATATGAAAATAAATTGACTCTTGATGATTAAAACGACCTTTTCCAGTTGTTTTTTTGACGTTTCAGAAAGAAATGATGGCTTCAGTAAAATGTTATTGTCAATCCCAGTCATGAGATGTGAACAGTCCACTGATGGTTTCTACTGAGGTTAGTGTTTAGTTTGAACTTAAAGTTTCTTCAACTTCCAACTCTGTTGTCCCTGAGCTGACATTGTTCTAGCAGCCGGAAAAAAACTGAGCTTAAAAATATACACCACTTACCGGACGTTATTAAAATATAACTTCATGTGTTTGGTGGAACGAAGCTCAGACATAGAGAATATAATTTTATATTTTCAGGACATGAACAGCGGTTCACTTAATACTAATAGCTTGCAGTTACGTGTGAAGTTATTTCTTTCATGCGTATCTGCACTGGTGGAGGAAGATGTCATGTCCTGTTCAAGGAGTACCACCCCCACCCCGCCGCACCCCCACCCCCCCATGGCCCTTTCATAGTAAGTGGTATAATGAAAGGATGGATTGATGATAAAGACAATGGACGGACTAATGGATGGGTGGATGGTATAAATAATGGAAGAAAAGGATCTCTCAGTAGAATGGTATTAATGTAAAAAAAAAAAAATAGGAAGAATAGCTTAGTTAAAGTAATTTCACCACTTAATATAGGTTACGTGAATAATGCTATTTTTAATTGTGCTTTTTTATAGAACAAAATTATATAATTGTTCGCTGTGCTAAAGTGATTGTATAAATCTTACTATGAAAGTATTGTAGGATTGACAATGGCTTAATTTGAACCTTTAAAGTTGAGTCAGTGTATTCTTCTTAGTGAGTAGTAGTAGTAGGGTCATAAAGAGAAACGACTCAACTAACCTACATGTACCTAATCTGAGTACATGTACTTAGTTACAAACACTCCACCAGTACCATGGCTGTATAACAGTAATGTCAGTACTGTTTTGCAGAGAGATTCCTCTAACATTCCTCTTCAGCCCCTCATACAATGACCCTTATGGATATATATTCACCCACGAAGATTTGCCTCCATACTTTCATCCCAGAAAAATTAAACAGTGTTACCCAAAGCAGGCGTCTGTAAAATCGGAGCCAGTAAGCATCGAAACCAGATCTGATGTCTGCCTGAGGGCAGCTCCTCATGCCAGACCAGATTTGATTTGCCAACCATTCACTACCAACTGTCTCATGCACCGAACAGCATGCACGTCCCCCCAACACATACATACACCTGATGGTTTACTCTGATGTGGTTTTTTTTCTTCTTCTTCTTTCAATAGCAGCAGTTTCTCAGCTTGGCGTCTTCACTTCATGCATCCACTTGGCCACGTGCCTGGAGGAGAAGACTGCCATTATTTTCTCACATAGATGATTCTTGTAGATTACATAAATCCATATCTAATTCACACAATAAGGTATGGGGACATTAGAAAATCCTCAGTGTTGTTCATGTCACATACTCATCAAACTCTAGTCTTAAAACAGATACTGAGATGCTGCCGTCTGTAGATATCTATATCTTTTTCTGTTCAGAGACAACTTGACGTCATCACTGGAAATACACAAGCTGAGGGGACTGTGAAAGAAAAACGTCATCTTGATTAAGACAAAGACTCATCCCAGGACAATAGATGAAGAGATATAGGCAAAGCAGCACAGACTGAATACTAGCGTGTGGCTTGTGTGTGTGCGTGTGTGTGTGTGGATTTGAAGTCTTCATTTACCTTCCAGTGTTGGTGGCAGCAGATGGTTTCCACGCTGCTCCCAGTCCCTGCGCTAACACCTCTTCCGGAGCTCAGGGAATAATGGGATTGGTTTAAAAGGAGCACAGCCGACCTTTTAATTAACTACACAGACCATCGTGGCCGAGTTTTAATCACAGAGGAAAAATGATTTTTCGATCCTGGGCTTTAGTTTGTGACCTGGGAAAGACACAAAAGAAGCTAATCAAACTGACACTGTGAGATACACAAAACAGTGTTGCATCAGAGTTTCAGTATAATGTGATGTTGGCTTGAATCACTTGTTTTTCTTCCCCTTCAAAATTCGAGTGTTACGAAAATCCGAATTATATTTAACGCTGTATGTTTTTTAGATTAAAAAACATCCTCAATTATGTATTTTAGCCACAACTGGTCCAAACACTGACGCACTCGTACATCTAAAATAAAACCAAGCAATCAGTCATCGGCCTTCTGATTTCCTTTGTCTCCATGTGACATCAGTCAGTAGTGACATCAGTCACAGTAGCTTGATTTACATCATCACAGGGGACGTTGCAACATGTGCAAGTAGGTGAATGTCTCTGTGAACTTGCTCAATGGGCTAACTGGGGACCGTTAAACACATTTTGGGGGTCATAAGGTGATCAGTTTGGGAATATCTGCCTTAGGGTTAGGGCAGAAAAGGAGAGAGCAGCTACTTAAGGCCTCACAGCCACCAGGGGGCCCCTGTAGTCATACATCATTAGCTGAATTAGAGTTGCCACTGTATTGCTACTGAGACTCTTGTATAATTGGGTCACAAGCAAGAATCATCACATTTGTTTAATCCCAAACTGGCAGCAGTGACATTACCCAGACACAGGCACATTTGTGGATTGAACATGAAAATTATAATGTTAATTAATTTAATATTTACCAGATAAAGAATCTAGTATTTGTTCTAGAATACAATATACAAGTTCTCAACGGGTCCTGCTTCTCAGTAAATCCTTTTCCCAGTGAAATAAAGGAAATGTCGCATCCATTATAAAAGAAATAAAAAAAAAGAGACCTAATCTAGATTTAATTGCAATAATGAAGACAATTATTGAATCTAATGGGCTTCAAATGGATAAGGGTTATAAGTGAAAGCTGCTCTATCCTCTCATAGGCAGGCCCCCCACTGCTCAGGGTCACCCCGTATGTCCGGCCCTGCTTGTGAATAATGAAAGGATGGAGGTGCAGGTAAACAAACATTGTTCCCTCTCTGTCCTTCAGTCTCACTGCGCACACCTCCTCCACCTGCTCTGTGGCAGGTACGTGGCTGTCGTCCACCATCTAGTGGCACAAACTGCACCTGAGTCCATGCACCTGGTGGCCACAGCGTCTCCAACGTGCTGCCAGACCTGTTGCATCCACTTAGAACCATGTGAGGTGGACTCACACGATGCCAATGAACCCTGGTGTGCAGAGCGGCTCCTGTTCTGACGGCAGCCCGCCCGCAGGAGGAGAGGATGCCTGGGATCGTCTCCATCGCGCCTCGCTCCTGTCCCCATGCCTGTTCCTCTGAGCCCCACTCCCCTGGCTCCCCGCCACCCGGCAGTATTTATAGCCATACAGCGGCGAGCATCACTCGAGGAATCCACGCTGAAGCCTCCTCACACCGCCGAACCTGGACCGGGTGAGAGAGGCTGGATTTAAAAAACACCTGGTCCATCTGTGGACGATGGAGGAGCGCGCGTCACATCAAGGTAAATCCGTCTATTTCATTCATTAATCCGTTCAATCAGTTAATTGATATTCTTGCTTCCTGTCGCTGCATTCACCAGTTTAACATCTGAATCATCATCTTTCTATTTCTTTAGTGTGACTGCTGCTCCTCTTGCTCTTGTTTTTTTCTTTTTCACTTGTGCATCAAGATCTGAACTCTTTAATGAGAATAACGTCCCAATTATAACAGAACCTGTTAATGTGAATCTGCAGCTGATGTGCATTGCATGATTATACTCGACGAGCAGCTGCCTGTTGTTCCTGTCCATCTACAATGTATTGCTCTAAGATTCACGAGGAGATCAGAGGCAACATCTACAAATATGAATTTAAAATTTAAAAGCATCTTTAAGCAAGTGTTTCTTCAGGTTTACCTATAGTTGATAAAACATCAGAATTTAGTTCAATAGCCCTGAACTAAATCCTCCTTTGATGAGGATACTGGTCGGATTTGGTTGAAGATTATAGAAACACCTTTATATATATGCAAATATAAAAGCATTATATAGAAATAAATAAGCAGCTTTAGGCAAGTGTTTTTACCCTTTAAAGAAAAACAGAACCTAGTTCAATACTTCTATAAACCCTCTTTTGATGAAGATCAGTCTTGGTCGAAACTAAATTACATAAACACCTCTTCCTTTAACTTCAAATATAAAAGCATCGTATAGAAATATAAAGCGCTCGAAGCTCATGCTTTAACTTGATTGATTAAACAGATAAGGTGTTTACTGCTGCAGGAGGCTCTTATCTGTAAAAAGCTAATTAATCACTGCTGACAACCATGATTAATTTTATTATTTTGCGTTTGAATTGGTGTCATTGATCCTCCATGCACATCATCCTACTCTGTTCATCCTGCTGTTTTCCTTTCTCCGTGTGCCTGTTGATTCAAGTGCCTTGACATTTAATATCCCATCTTCTCTGGCTGGAGAAAATGACTGATACCATTCTAACCTGATGTGCTAAGAGAGAGCGAGTGGCTGGTTGAAGCTGACCTCGCACTCCCTCCTGCCCCCGGCTTTCTTGCTTTTTTGAGGAGCAGAGCTCAGACTCAGACTGGGCTCGGTTCAGATGTGAGGAGCCCTGCTGCTGATGAGTGAGTCACTGTGCCTCTTGCTCCAGCTCTCCCACTCTCAGTCATCGTCCTCTCTGCTCCGGCTCAGTGGAACAAGAGCCTCGTCTCGTCTTGTCTCGCACCGGCTGACCTCAAACTCGCTGCTTCTTCCACCCTCACCGCCTCATCTCCCCAATAAGTCTTCACTTATGCACATCCTATACTGCACAGTTGCAACACCAGCAGATGTATGTTGAGTTGTTTGCAGTATTCTGGAAACAAAGCATGTGACAAAGCAGAGATATTTAAAAAAAAACTGGACCCCTCCTCCTCATTACTTTCGCTATAGACCTGCACCAAGTCTTATTCTGCCTGCTGGTACCATTACTGTTTCTATTCCTGTATGGCTGCCGGTTCAAAGCTTTTGTTCCTCCAGTCTCGCACGGCTGCAAACACAGATCCCACCGGCTCAGGTGATCATTTAGAAAAGTACAGACAAATGGTGGCATTCACTTTGAATTAAATTTACACTGTTTAGAAGGAAAAAGTGGATTTATTTTGTAGGAACTGTTTCTATCCACCCTTTAATACATACATTAATGACATTAAGGCTTAATCCCATTCTAGCTGAGACTGCTTGGCTTGAATGGTTCAGTCGTTAAATACCAGTTCTATAGGGTCACTTGGCTGACAATGTAATTGGCTTTATAGAGATAGAAGACCATGAGTCACAGCCATAGCCGCTCTGTGAAGCTCTAGACTGTGTATGACGCGTCTCTTTGTCTTTGTGAAACCACAATATCCTGGATGAGAATGCTGCCATCTTGCCATCAAGGTCCAACTGAAACACAGGCTCCACCGAGTGTGAGTTAGTCTCTGCTGTCAATCAAGACGTTTCACCAGTGGGATAACAACCACCTAATATAACACAAACCATCTCTGAGAAAAAGGAATTGAATGTGTACTTGGACTTTTTAGTTTGGTCCATGTCCCAACATGGAGGAGGCAGAGTTTATGAGCTATACCACAGGCAGCCACATGGTGGTTAGCGAGACGCATTGGCTTCACTTTTGGAAAGATGTCATATTGTCCATCTTTACTGGCCTATCCAGTCTATGAGTTGTATTGTAGCGCAGCTGAATGAGCTAAATGCTAATATTAACATGCTAACATTCACATTGTGCTTACAAACCAATCTGATAAAACATCATAACACTTACTCATGAAGCCAGATTACAGATACGTTTTGCATCATGTGAGAGGTTCAGTGTGAACAGATATACAGTTTATGATGTGAGCTGATATTCATGAAGGTTGAAAAGGTTTCCCATGTCGAGTTGATGCTGATGAGAGATTTTGACCTGCTGGTGGTACAAACTGGAAAATCAGGGAATCACTTTTGACGTGGAATTCATCGTCTGGGGACAGTGAAGGTCAAATTTCATCCTTCCAACAAAAAGTTAATTGTTCAGAACAAGTAACTTCTATATGCCTTTTATTATCTGTGGAACAAGTTCATGGCAGTCTAATAGTTGCTGAGATAATTCAGTCTGGACCAAATTGGCAGACATCGCCATCCTTAGAGCTACACCACTAGTGGCCAG
This sequence comes from Limanda limanda, assembly GCF_963576545.1. NCBI lineage: Eukaryota > Metazoa > Chordata > Actinopteri > Pleuronectiformes > Pleuronectidae > Limanda > Limanda limanda. The sequence continues at coordinate 10,954,363 of NC_083648.1, forward strand.
TAGATTACAGAAGATTACAGACATTATGTCAGTTGTTTTCTGAGCAGTGTCTCATCTACTATTATCTTGCTTACCATTCACTAAACACATACATTTTTCTTTCTAATTTTTCTTTTTTGCAGCACTATGCTGAAGCCACCAACTACCAACCCCTGTCGAGATGTTCACCAGTTCAGACCAGACCCTCTCCCTCACACCCAGCACCCACTCTCCATCCAGCTGTGGTAAAACAAGAGGGACACATGCCCAGTCCTCCCTGTCCCTCCCCGAGCCCGAGGACTGGAAGCCCAGCCCTACTCCGCGTCACGGCCTCGCCCAGGGAGCCCGATCCAGTTCCCTGCAGGTCCCTCATGCCGTCCCCGAGTACCTGGGGCTGCCACCTCGAGCGGCCAGCTGCGATGTGCCTTACGGTCACGATGAGGGCTCGTCTGATCAGGGCTCGGGATCTCTGAGCCCCCATGGTATGCAGCGGCGGCGTGGGGGACTCGTGGAGCAGAAGGACATCATCATGGCTCACCAGGCTCACAAAATCCAGAGCACGCCGCAGGCCCTCAGGAAGGAGTGGGAGTGAGTATAAAAGAGATTCTGAGGCGAAGGAGTCCTTTTTAAATTGTACGTGTAAAGATGCTTAATCTCCACGGGGGAGGATGAAAGTGCCAGGCTAGAAGAAACACATAATGTATTGTAAATGCAGTGAAGGTTTTCAACCTCTTGAACCTGTCTTGTGGGTCCATCACAAAGGCATGCTGGGAAGTCAGAGAGAGTCAATAGACCTTTTTCATGGCAGACATTCTGACTTGTCAAAGCAGAGAAAGCTCAGTATCAACATGAATGTCGCAGTAAACCTTGCATACTAAAGGACTGGAAATGGAATCCAGCCAACACATGTTGACATCTGTGCCTCTCCTTCTATGATGTGTCAAACAATCGGTCATGAAAATGTACGATAGGAGTGCGACAGCCTATAGCTTCAATAATATACTGAGCACATAACTGCTTCTTTAAAGCTGCACTGATCAATATTTTGGATTAGGTGGATATGTGTGAATGTGTCCTTCATATTGACCAGTCCACAGTTAATTACCACAAACTCTGCAGTTCCCTTTAGATTTACTGAGCAATCTTACGTACGCTTTGCTTCAGCAGTGGGTGTGACCGGTGCTTGTGGCCCCAAGTGGTCAAAACATGTATGACACAGCTTTAAAGAAAAAAAGGTTAAAGAAGACCTGTGGAGTGATTTGTAAACAAATCAGCAGATTCTTAGTTTCTCACCAAACACCTTGTAGCTCCTTTAGGACTAATAGAAGCTTTAAATACATTTTTTCTTGATAAAATAATTTTCTGAAGAGCATTTTGGAAAAATTTTAAACCTAACTTTTTACATCCATGTTCACTAGTGAGCAATTTTCTTCTTCTTTGCCTTTGTTGGCTCGGTTCTACATACTTTGTTGTGTTACTACCACCGACTGTTGATCAGCCGAATAAAGTGGAACCATCGAAACCAGGCCACACTCCTAAAATCGTATTAGTAATGGTCAGAAACTCTGCAGGGGAGCATTGTTAACACAAGGGTTCAAATGATGAACCTTTACAGTATGAAACTCAACACTTTTAACTTGTTGCTTAGCTACAAAGTGCTTATTACAAAGGGTGCTCCATACAAGCAGCATGCAGATACAGGGCTTTTGTCACAAGCATTGTTATCGTTCCACCAATGAATCACCAAATCCTTTCCCACTGCTTTCGTCAGCTGATCAGATGTTTTTTCTTGTTTTTTTTGTCCCTGCCTGTGTAACATTGTTGGTTTACTGAAATCAGATGCCGGATAGCGTTGTTAATGACGGGGCTGAGGGTGCTTGCTTGTGAACTTCTCAACTCCGGCGTCACATTGCTCTGAATATCTGCTTTCCACCACTTGAATGTGGAGTGGTACTCCATCAGCATGACCCCCCGAACCCACCAACCCTTCCTCTTCCTCCTCCTCATCTGTCCATCCATCCTCTGATCCCTCTTTACTCTACTGTACCTCCACCACCCACTACAGGTCCACTTAACTGGTGTACTGTCATCCTCTCTTATGGTTTCCATCTTTTCCTCACATGTACAGTTACACATACAGCATTAATCTAACATGTACATGATTTACTTTTTTATTTTCAGCCATTAAATGTCACCACAATGAGCATCTATGGCATATAATAAGCTGAAATGTGAAAAATTTGACCTAACATTGAGCAAAACACTGATCTCAAAATACTCCTGTACATGCACTGTGGTTGTTTGTCCATTAGGGGGTGCTAGGGACTCAGAGTAGAGGATCAGCAGCGAGGCAGCAGATGATGCCTGTAGAGCTGCAGCAGAGTTGGATATTGTTGAATTTGTCCTCAAATGTTAAATGGATTTTATGGTGACAAATTTAATATTGAGGAAAATTGTCAGACTTAAGGGTTTGAGGTTCAGAAAAATAAAAAAATAACATTTCTGCATGATTGAAAAAGCATTTTTTATATCACTCTCGAACTTTTCCTTGAGGTCCATCTGTAGCTGCTCAACATTTGGAGCTTGTTCGGTGCCGGTTCGGGCGATTGCTCTGAAAACCACAACCAGATGCAGATAGGTAAACTGGCACAGATCTTCTGTGCTGTAAGCAGCGGTTATTGGTCGAATCAAACTCACATAACTCAGAACTAGAGGATGTCTGTTGCTAGGGAACAGAGAGAAAAATAAAATGCTAAAACCACTCCAGTCAGTGTTGGGTGAAAGCCTGTCTGCAATTATATAAACGCTCTTCAGAGTCCTGGCACAAAGTACACCCATTAACGTTTAACTCACAGCGCGTGTCACCTGCAGCCTCGCTTCAGCTATCTTCTCCTGATGCTTGTGTTTCTAAAGATGTTGGTTCTTTTCTGCTGGACCAAGGACATTAAAATTCAAGCTGCTGTGCTCCACCACGTCTGTTTTTCAGTGCCCCTTTGTACATTTAATCCGCTAATCATGACCCTTTCTGCTCGAGATCTGCTCCCTCAAAGTTTGCTCAGGCCTTGGAAAATTGATACGAGCCGTTCTTGCTGTTTCTGCTGACAGTTTACACAAAGCTATTTTCAGAAACCCTTTGAGTAGGCAGCCGAACAAAAGCCGAACAAAAGCAAAACTACATCTGGTCATCTGTGCGGTGCAGTGGGTCATCAGTGCTGTGACGTAAAGTAGGAGATGTGTGATGACCTTGTGTGTGTGTGTGTGTGTGTGTTTGTGTGTGTGTGTGTTGGGAGAACCACATCTCTGTAGGAAGAGGTTGCTCCTTTGTGCAACATGGCTTTTGTTGGCAGAAATGAAAAGAACGGAGCAGGAAAGCAAGAGAGAGAGAGCTATGTCGCTATGGAAACAACAGCAAAGAGAGAGATGGAAAATATGAAACCGAATGTTTGCAGAGATGGACCAATATTTATGTGGAGTTTTTATTTTTAAGCGTTGTTATGTAAGACTGAACGAGAGATACCACTGCACAGACACTCGTGTTGACTCCCAGCAAACTGCACACATGACGTGCTGATTGAAAACCTGCTGCTATTTTTAAACCATCCTCCACTCAATAGGTCATTGTTGCCTTTTTGTCGCTCTCCTGCTTTGCATGAAGTGACACTCCCGCCTGCTTCATGCACATTAGCAGAATCATGGCATGGGGTTTCTGGAGCTCGGCTTGGGACTTATTCATAGATCCTGTTAATTTTTTTTCTCCCTACCGTCTCCCCCAGACTTTGACTTGTTTGCCAAGTATGAATTTGTCACTCTCTCTTGGATCGCAATCACAACCCCCCCCCCCCCCCCCCACTGCCCGTCTGTGCGTCACATACCTGCACTAGTGGAGTCTAGTGACATCTTATGATCTGGACTGAAGCTGCAATGGTGTGTTTTAAATGTGAAAAACAGCAGCTTTATGCATTTAAAAGAAACAAGCCCCCACCCCTGGCTGAAGGATATCAGGTCCGTGGGGGCTGAAGTGGTCATCCTCGGGAAGGCAGTGGGGAAGGGAGAGAGCAGCAGATGGAGCGAGAGAGCCCAGTTGCCTAATGAGGTCTCACTTGTGGCACGGAGTGAGAGAAAGACCCGGCTTTCTTCTCCTCTCCCTCAAAAAGGGAGCAGCCCTCAGATCTATTTCATGCTCTATTTTTACTCCAGACTTTTACTCCAATATTAGAACAATGGCCTAGTTTTAAATGTTTTAATAGTGCAAGTCTGTCTGGATGGATATGAAATGTAAAATATGACACTGGCTGTGGAGGAAAATCAGTCGAACTCATTCAGACGGAGCTAAAGGTTATTTTTTCAATTTTCTTGCCTTGTCTCAAACTTGTTGCCTGTTCTCACTATCCCTTCTTCTTTGATGTAGTGTTAAATGGATTCCACTGCCCTTTATCTTTCCACAGCACCCACAAACATCTTTATGTAATTGCTCTTTGAATCACATACCCACACAGCCTTCTGTATATAGGCTATATTGTCTTTTATTTATTTATTTTTTTAAAGGGAAAAGGTATTTGTTCATCACCAGCAAACTCTAATTGCTATGGTAACAAAACACATGTCCCTCCTCTCCACCAGCTTTCATTCAGATGCATTTTTTTCAAATCGCCATCGTGAAATGTTGTACAGTGGGAGGAGGGAGGAGGGAGGGAGTGGGGGTCTGCCGCCGCTTATGCGTGATCATTTCTCCTCTCCCCCAGCAGGTGATGATTGTAAGATTCCCGCAATTGTCTCGTACAACATTTACGCACTGATCGGAGAAGAGCTTCGTGCGTTTTTAATTTTTTTAAGAATCAGGTTCAGACCCGGGGCTTGTTTTTTTTAAGTTTACCGGATCGAGAAGATGCGTAAAGTTTGCGAACACTTCCCTCGGATCTCAGCGTGTGTTGAGATATTGGTGGCAGATATTGATGACGCTGCTGCCGGTTTGTCAGATCAGATTCCAAATGAGCTTGGATGTTGATAGAAAATTGTGAGATAGGAACTCGGTGGATCTTCTTTTCTTTCTTTTTTCGAGTATAGAACGCGTGCGTAAAAGTTACCCGGAGCTGATTGTAACGCGCAGTTAGACCGATGGGATCACAGAGATGCTGCTGAGTGTTTGCAGTCGTTTTCATCCTGAAATATAAGCCTGCAGCTGAATGATCTGATTCCCCTTGTGGATGTGGAGCTATACGAATTGGCAACTTTTTGGGGAGGAATCTTGGCACTCGAAAAGCTGTGAGAGGATCGAAGGTGGACCCTTTTACGCACAGATCCAGTTCTCATTATTTAGAAGTCTTCCTGTGGTGACAACTGACTAAAGCCGAGCGCCTCCTCGTCCTCGTCTCTTTGTAGAATGGCTCGGTTCGGAGACGAGTCCGCGGCCACCACGATGGACTCCGGGGACGGGGACATGGAGCAAGGCGGGGACCCCCAGGACCCGGAGGCGGTTCTGTCGGCTTCCGTGAAACAAGCCAAGGCGCAGCGGGCCCGGACCATGGCTATGTACAACCCGGTCCCCCACCGGCAGAACTGCCTCACCGTCAACAGGTCGCTCTTCATCTTCGCAGAGAACAACATCATCAGGAAATACGCGAGGAAGATCATTGAGTGGCCATATCCTTTCTATGAAAAACACCAGTTATATGTGAGCCCCTCATGGTCGTAAGTTACGTGTATGTGTGTGTGTGTGTGTGTGTGTGTGTGTGTGTGTGTGTGTGTGTGTGTGTGTGTGTGTCTTTGTCAGTTCAGCACCATGGACAGTGACAGGCAGCATGTGACCGGTTGTTTCTCCTGAATCTCTAAAGAAGTTCAATCTAAAGTGCATTTTCAGTATTATTACAATAATATAACATTAATGTTTTTCAGGGTCTTTTCTAAAGCTGCCTTGCCTCCTACTTGTTTACATCACCTATTTGCATTATCATGATTTCCAGTCATTGATTAAATCACCATCTTCCTCAATATCTTACTCCATCCACATGGTTGATTTTAATCTCTTCTGTAACTTGCCCTGGTTCTATTCATCGGCGGGCTCCATGTGCTCCGGTGCTGGCAGCAGACAGAGAGTTAGCATGTGGTGATCATTAGAAGCAGAGCTGCATGCTGTGGGGGTGGCATGTAGGCACATCTCCTCTCCCTTAGTGCTCATTGGAATATGAACCCGGCCATGAGTAGGTGTCAGTTCAAATCCAGCAGGCAGCTCTCCTCTGCTTCCTGCTGCAGCATCGACCAACACTCTTCTTTTTATAGTGAACTTGAACTGAGCCGACAAAGATGATCAGGGAAGTTAATGTTCAAAGCAAATCAATATAAAGTTCAATCACAATCTCTGATTTCATTCAAATCCAGCAGTGCTACTCATTTACCCACAGGATCATTTGTGGACTTGCAGACAAACTGTGTGCATGTTTCAATGTTTTCATAGCAAATACCAGCTCAATAACATCCCTCAGTTGCCATATCTACCCACTGCTCCTCCTGTCTTACACCCCCTCCAGTGCAGCATGCCAGTCTCCCAGTGTTACCTAACCACAGGCTCTGCGGGTGTGTGGGAGTGGGGGCTACAGTGGTCAAGACTAGCTGGCCACTGGCAGCGCAGAAATGTGACTGTCGGTATCATCGAGGCAGAGGCATGTGGGAGAGAGCTGGGCAGTAGAGCTGCGGCGGATCGTGGGCTGTAAAAGCAACACATGTCAGAGTATCGACCGGGTGAGGCCCGGATATTTGCAGAGTGTCCAGGCTCCGAGGCTGCAAGTTAAAAAACGATTCATATGAATTCACAGCGATAGTCTTTGACTGTGTGTTGCTGCACAAATCCATTGAACAACTTCCACAACTTTAGCAGTTGTCTGTTCTCTCCATCTCTGTACCAGCTTCCCTGTGAGTTATACTAACACAATGTGTGTAATGAAGCAGAAACAATGAGATATAATTCATTAATTAACAAAAAATTATACTTTGCAACTATTTAAATGTTCTGGTAGTTTCAAATAGATGTTTTATTAAGCAGCTTACTTCACATACAGATGGAAATAAAACTAATCAGTCGTCGACCGAAAATTCATATTTTGAGAACCATTTCAGCCACTTTTCAAACAAGAACGCTTAATAATTAATAATGACATTATTTGCTGCTTTTCTTGAATCTTATAGATTGTTGGTTATACAAAATGAGATATTTAAAAAACGTCTCATTTGGCATTAGGAACTTGTGTTTGAAGCTTTATTCGCTCTTTTAAACCTATGATGGAGAAAGTGGCAGATTCATCAATAATGAAAGTGATCAGTTGTAGTCGTGTTGCCTCAAGTATCTTATGTTATATCGCATTCAGTCAAAATGTAAAAACCACAGAAACAATCATATTGTTCTGAAAAAAATGTTAGTCAATTGCTGCGTGGTGGCAGGCTTAGAAAAATGAATAAAACAGCAGCACTGTGTGAAAGATGGTTAACAGCAGTGTGTGTCCTACAACACTCGAAAACACACACAATGCATAATAATCTGTTTGCATGGTAATGGGTTGTAATAGAAGTAACAGTGTGGAACATTTCTCATTTCCCACTTTCCATCGTTCTCTTTTCAACTGCTTTCAATGGCAGGAGTGGACCTGTCAGTGTGAGGCAGTGTCGGTCCCAGAGGAACCATCAGAGCTCTCCTCTGTGAGTCACTGACCCCGTTTCACTGGAGCCAGGAAAATTAATAACAGGGAGCAGCTGCCTCATGGGAACTCCGAGGGACTGAAAGTCACAAGCACACACTAGTGTCAAGGGCCAATGCACGTACACACACACACACACACACACACACACACGCACACACACACAAATATACAGATGTTTCTTTTAAAGTTAAATAGTATGAAGAAGGTGGAGAAACCAGGCAGAAATAATGTTAAGTGTATCGATAAGTTTCCAGAACTAACTTTAAACGGTTTTCAGCCACAGAAAACATTCAGACACTTGTGTTCTGAACATGAAGTATAACATCTCTAATGATTAATTAATTAATAGAAAATTATTATTCTTTTCACCCCGGTCAGATTGTTTGTTTGTTAGTTGGTACTACATGGAAGTTTTTCATACAAGGACAAGGACATGGACGCAGACCACATACTGTGTTGCCCACTTTGGACAGTGGAAAGAGCTCTGAGAACAGTTTAATGTAGTTTGTGTTGTAAGACCAGGACGACCAAGGTGACTTCTCTTGCTCACCTCACTCTCTCTCTTGTTCCCTCTCTAACCTGCTCTCTCTCTCTCTCTCTCTCTCTTGAAAATGAAAAGCACTTTTAAAAAGCTGGTTGCCATGGATACTGCAATCTCTCTTACAGATTGCTTCCAGTGCCAGAGAATATGAGCCGTGCTATAATTCATTTGTCATGTCATCATTCATGCATCTATGTTTTTTCCTAAATCCACTGAAGCATGCACACACACACAAACACACACACGTACTTTGATATATTTATGCAATTTAAAAAAAGTAAATAACAGTTATAGTCATCAGTGTATTGAACATGTAAAGCTTGTATTATATTATGGGACTTATTCCTGTAAAGATGAACTGTATTTAAGTTGCCTCATCCCTGTAACACTGGCCTCCAAAAAATACATTTGAGCTGTTTTATGTCTTTATATGTTTGCTTTGTTTGTTCTTTTGTGCCTCTTGTGTTTTGCAAAAAATACTCTCCTTAACTCTGCCGCCTTTACACCATTCGAGTACATGATCCTGGCCACCATCACTGCCAACTGTGTCGTCCTGGCCTTGGAGCAGCACCTCCCAGGAGAGGATAAAACCCCCATGGCAAAAAGACTGGTGAGAACAAGATCTGTTTTTTATCACAACCTCAACACACAAACAGGTTTCGTGCTATTAAATGCAGAACTAGCAAACTTACAGTAAAGGGCAGAAAATCTTCATAAAAACATTCTGAATGGAGGACTTTTACAAGGATTTATGTACTTCTCCCATCACTGTATACCTCAGATGTAATCTATCATGGCATTGTCTGAATGTATTTTCAACTGCAGCACATACAAGTAAACATTGAGTCTATACTGGACCCCAATGTTTGCAAAACACATCTTAGCCTGTAGTTGTTAGAATATGGCCCTATGGTTCATGGCTATACGAATATTAGTTTTTAGATCAGTTGAGCTTCTCATCCCTACAGCCTCTAACCTGTTGCTTTATTAGTCCTACTTTCCATCCTGCTCCATTTCTCCCACAGGAGAAGACAGAGCCGTACTTTATTGGGATCTTCTGCTTCGAGGCGGGGATCAAGCTGGTGGCCCTCGGTTTTGTTTTCCATAAAGGTTCCTACCTGAGGAACGGCTGGAACGTCATGGACTTCATAGTCGTGCTCAGTGGGTGAGTGACATCAGCGGATAGGTTTTCAACACCTGGCTTTTCACAAGTCCTTTAAGAGTGTGTACATATATATATATATATATATATATTTTTTTATTATAAAAGATGCTTATAAGTTTAAATGCTGAATTTTTAGGGGACTAATTCAAAAACTGTCACAACCGGAAACCGGCAAGGAGCAAATTACACATGAGGACAGATTCCAAAAAGTCTTGAATTTGACAGACAGGATGTCACAATTGTAAAGCATGTGACAAACAGGTGAAACAAGTCAAGGCAATAATCAAAACTGGAGGGAAACACCCAAAGGCAGGCAGGAAATCATATGAAGGACATCCGGACTTCAAAATAAAACCAGGAAACACAGAACTCATGAAGAAAAGTGGTAAACCCAAATCCCAAATCTTTATCTCAGAGCCACAACTGAGAGCTCAGGCCAAAGTCCAACAAAAGATTAATCAAACGTCCACAACCCAAAAACATCTTGACAAGTCTCAAAACAACAGTCCAAAAAGTCTCATGTCACCCAGTGCAACAATGTGTCTCTTTGATTTGTTTAATGGTTTTATAGACAACAAATCATTGTTTCATTTGTTGACAGGAGAAATAACGGACATTGTGAGCCTGATCATTACGAACTCACATCAGAAATAAAAGATTGTAGTTGAAGGTTTGCAAAGTAGCATTTAAATATTAAAATTCTAAATATAACAAAGTGGGTATGTGTGTGTGTGTTTGTGTGTGTGTATGTGTGTGTGTGTGTGTGTGTTTGTGTGTGTGTGCGCCTCCTCTCTTTTAATTTTGAATTTGGTTGAACTCCATGATGAATTACAAACTCCACTGCTTGTATGAGAGAGTGGGGAAAAAAAAGTTTTAAATTATTGCTCAGCAACTGGTTCTGCAATTAGTTTTGACAGCATTCATTTTCAGTTTACCACGCGGCAACTAGTGAACCAAATGATTAATTTCAGACGCTGATTGTCGAGTTATGTTGGCGCATTCATGCGTGCGGCTCCGCTTGTGTCGGCGCTTATCCATATTTTTCCATGCACGTACTGCGGTTTACAGGATTCCAATCCCGACATGTTGTACCTGATGACGTTGCAGCTCGATGGTTAGCTATGGTTGACCCTATTGGCCGGTCTGTACGTCGCTGTGATTTGTCCTTTACAAACATGTATATTCATGTGCTACAATCATCTGCAGGAAGACAAAACATAAATGCAAGGGAAATGTGTGTTTCCATGGCGCAGTCAGGCTTTGCAGTCAGCAATAGGTGGGCGGATAAGTGGATTGGCACTTGTGTCTAAAACCTGCTTCAGTTGGCCCCCAGGACCTCTGTGAATTAAATGTGAATGCAGCGCTGGAGATGTTATGCAAAGAGAGAGAGAGAGGGAGAGAGAGAGAGAGAGAGAGAGAGAGAGAGAGAGAGAGAGAGAGAGAGAGAGAGAGAGAGAGAGAGAGAGAGAGAGAGAGAGAGAGAGAGAGAGAAAAGAAGGGATGAAACGAGGGGAGGAAGGAGAAGGTAGAGCCAAAACAAAGAACAAACGTAATGAGCAGCTTCGTTTGTTCCCTGTAAGATTGGATTTATTGAAATAATTGTGCAGGAGTTAAGCATTGTTACCAGTGGTGAGCTGTTCATGGCTAAGTGTACAGTATTCAGGATTGCGGGAGGATTGCTGTCGGCATGTTGACATCTCATATCAACCTGACACCCACATCCTTCTCTCTATCTGTATCCTTTTCTCTGCATCTCTTATTTCTTTCCGTCTCGCTGTCTCTCGATCTGCCTGTTACATAAAAGGCACATAAGCATTTACAGACCAGTTAGTGTCGAGGTCACACATTTCTTTCTGCTGCAAACAGAAATTTGGGGCTAATAATCAGGAATGGGATGAAATGAGATGACAGTTTTGTGAGGTTTTTAGAGCTGTGAGTGAAATCTGATTTAAGCTCCCTCACCATGTGGAAGAACGGTTTGAAGCGATAAACATTTATTCATATCTATATTATTCATATCTATTTTTCTATTTTCATATCTTATTTCTATATTTCATCACCTCTTTTACACCAGAAAGTTAGCAGGTATGAGTAATGTTTTTAAACAGAGCTAAACCCCCAAAAAGCAGATTGACCCCTTCCCCATTGCCTGTGGGGGAGTCTGCATTTCTGTTTGAAAGAATCTCAGAATCGGAGAAGCTCTCTCACCTCGCTGTCTTGCCAGTGTTGCATCTTGCACTATACCTATGAAAGATGTACAAAAATAAAAATAAAGTAGACAAACGTTTAGAGCAGGGGTGTCAAACATACGGCCCGCGGGCCGGATACGGCCCGCCAGGGGGTCCAGCTTGGCCCGCCGGATGCAAGGCTTGCTCGAAATTAAAAAAAAAATAAATAATAATAATAATTTTTTTTTTTTTTTTTTAATTTTAAATAATAAAAAAAAAAAAAATCAAAACCGCCAACCAAGTTGAAAATAACGTATGATGAAGCCTGCCTTGCTCTTGGGTTCACAGTGAATGAAGGGGGGGATGAGGAGAGACTAGTGTATATTTTAGGTCTGAAAACTCTGGCAGCTGACAGTATAAGACCCAACAAATTAAGAAGACACTTAGAAACATTACACCCCAGTCACATGCATGTGTTATTTTTGGTTGAACTTCATCATCGTTGTAACAAAGTGATTCTAATTTAATTTATTGTTTCTCTTTTTTTGAAAAAGTACAGATTGATGGAGGAATGTAGTGATAAATAGCACCAAAAGTACTTCAATAAGGTTGAATTTAAGCCAAGTGGAAACAGCTTAACAAAAAAATAAAGCCTGTTTTAATATATCTGTTTCCTACCATTATTGTTGTGGAAATCGTTGTTAATGATTATTGCGAGAAATAATTTAAATTGATGTGATAAGACATTCTCTTCACATATATTATTATTATTATTAAAATGTGATCTTTGCAACTTTCTTATTCAGGAAGTTTGTATCAAACAAGTAGCCCTTCGTACTACTCAGTACCTTCGAAGTAGTTCTCAGTTTCAAAAAGGTTGGTGACCCCTGCCATAGACCATCGGTTCCCAAACTGGAGTACGGGGTACGCAAAGTGGTTCAGGGGGTACGCAGTGGTGTGCACGGAGCCCCGGGGGGCTGGAATCCCACCTCAGCCGGCGCGCGCCTGCCCTCACCTTTCACTTTCAATGCGTGTGATAGACTCCTAGGTCCGTGTTCCAAGAAGGGTCCGACGCAACGTAATCCAGGGCAGAGGGGTGTGGTGGCGGCGGTGACAAAAAAGGGGGGGGTACGAGGCTATTATGCTATGATTTTACTGGTCTGGCCCACTTGAGATCAAAGTGGGCAGTATGTGGCCCCATAACAAAAATGAGTTTGACACCCCTGGTTTAGAGCTATTTACCCGCCAACGCCCGGAAGTTCAAGGCAAATTAGAAAAGGTGCAGCGTGAATTTTTGGACCGCCAAAATAATGTAGAACAGGAGGAAATTAGCTTGTTCAACATGGTGTTTCCATCGCTGACTATCATTGCCAGAGCAGTAAAAACTCATGTCTACTGCAAAGTCATTGCACCCGGGAGCAAATGCTGATTGTATCCATTCCCATTGCACACAAAAGATGTTTTTTTTTAACAGTGTAAAAGGGGCTTCATGGTGGTATATAGAGTCCAGAGAGGTAATGGCTAGTGAGCTATAGTATGGACTCATCTCAGACCTTAATTTTTCCACATTTAGTATAAAAGCATGTTGAAAAGAAAGCAGTTCAGCTCAAAATGTGGCTGTTTCTGCTGCTTCTGTGAACTCGGATATTCAAGTTCAGTTCTTCTGATACAACGGATCGTGTCACTCACTGTGTGAAAAGCACCAAGTCGTCACTGTGCAGGCCACAGAGCATCTTGTCCAATTCCAGTCACAGCTGGAATCTGTAACTGACGACCTGGTTTCCTGCCTCCTATCTGACACATTTTCTGGTCGCACATGTGCTGCTTTCCTGTCCCTTCTCACTCAAACACACACACACACACATACATACAAACACACACACACACACACCGACTCTCTCACTCCGGTGGCACAGTACAAGTAAGTCAGACTTAAAAGAAAACACACATGTGTCATATAGAGGCCGGTTGGGAATCAAATCGAGGCCACTGGGCCAGCGCTGGCGGCATTCATTCCATTTCATATTAATGAATTGCCACCAGTGAATCTGCTGGGACGCTGAGCTCAATTAAAATCCTTAATCTGAGCGCAAGTGTGTGTAGCAAAAAACACAGAGTCAAGAACAACTCACCCACACATCAATTTAAATCACTGGGATTCCTAAAATGGTCAATTATATCCTGCGGCAAGCAGATTGGCTCAGGTGGATCTGATGCTTTGATTAGCAATACGATGTCTCCCAGATGACTTTGTGGGTTTGTGTGTTTGTGTGTGTGTGTGTGTTCGTGTGCCCATTACTCCATTTATAAGACTTCAGGTTCAAATCGTTTCCACAGAACCTGATGCCCTCATGTTGTTACTTATGTTCTGATAACTCCCTCATCAGACCTAAGTGATTCTGATCCCAGCTGTAGCTGCACACATACCTCTAGGTGAATGTGTGTGTGTGCGTGTGTGCGTGTGTGTGTGTGTGTGTGAGTGTGTGTGTGTGTCTGTGTGTGTGTGTGTGTGTGTGTGTGTGTGTGTGTGTGTGTGTGTGTGTGTGTGTGTGTGTGTGTGTTTGTTGGTTTCCCATCAGGTGGTGTGACGGAAATTAGCTTTCCCTGTGTTGCCCCCCCGGCTGCTGTCCCTCTTGCAAAGTGTGATATTTAGCTAAAATGGTTGCTCTTTAGACAGAATGAATAATACAACTGGGTGGGAGTTGGGAGTGAATCATTAGCCATCTGGCACAAAGACAGACACACAGGAGTGACAAAAGTCTCACTCTTTTGTGGCGGCCTTCACACGACAAAGCAGTTTGCATCTGCAGCATCAAAAGTGCACACATGGCCGGATAGAGGTCAGGTGGCCAAGGGGCTAAAAAACTAGATGGACCCCAGTTCACCACTCCACTCCATCCCCCGTCTTCTGTACCTGTATGTACCCTAATGCGCTCCTTCCCTTCAAGTACATAGAGCACAGAGCAGAACACAGCAACTTTATAATTACCAAAAGACAAACAGTGCTCCTCAGCTTGATTACTACTGCACAGGCCCAACCAGGGTGAATATTGTGTTTGTCATAATTCGATTAAGCAGATTTTAAGTTCAAAATTCAGGATCCAGTCGTAGATTAATTGCAATTTCATTTCATCATAGTAGTTAGTTTGTTTAATTCACACAGAACAAAAACAAACCACATCATTTAACTACACTTGTTTATATAGTGATATACCATGTGAGAAAAAATTTTTAACAAAATAATTAGGGTGTTGACACAAGATTTTGACACACAGCTGAGATTTGAGGTCTAAAATCAAGTTTCACTGACAGGGTCAAACTCACTCACACCCAAGTGTAAATTAACATATCAGTAGGTCAATGCCCAGGTGTACTGCTGCCTTGCTAACAGACAGAAAGATGTGTGTAGAGGAGAGTAACAGATTTGAGATGCAGTCGACACATCTGAACTTACACTTACACTAAAATAACAAAAAATAATATCAGTTAATATCCCCACTCGTTCAAATATATATATACAAATGTCTCCTAATGTGCCACAACAAAACAAGCATTAGCATTTAAGTTAATGTATTGTACCATATAATTTTCATTTCCGGAAGCTATGGAGGCCGATTGCTTTTAAATGATGTTTCCTATCAAGTGATTTACACACAGCTGAAGAGTTCAGCTAACATTTCTTAAGTTTAATGCATAAAAAATTAGAAACTTTACAAACTATACGCTGCAGCAATTTGATCCTGGAAGTTTGGGGGCCTTGGGCATTTGCAAGTTTAATCCAACTTTATGTTCAAGAGTGTAAGTTCTTGACTTCTGCGGATGTTTTAGTCTCATCTACGACAGCCCATCTGTAAAACCCAAAACCTTGAGTCAAATAAAAAAAAAAGGATTTCAACTACCAAAACCTAATGAGGAAACAACCCTTAAACTCCCAGTGTCTCGTCAACATCATGTTTATTAATCCTGGTGTTTTTAAGGAATGCAGCAGTTGTGTCAGCTTGTATAATTAATTTGAATAAACAATAGCCCTCGGTCCCAGGTGGGTTTTCTTTATGAAAAACATACACCCAGCGATTTATGCTATGACTAATAATGAGTAAACGCCTTTTCCATTTAGTCCCAGCTATTGATGTTAGCATTCGACACATCATTTATGTTTTTCCCTATTCAATTCAGACATTAATTTGTTTATGCATTATGTTGATTCAGTTGCTTATTACCATATCCAGAGCTGTGCTGAAATGTGAGCAATGTGATGCGGCTGATTACTGTAGTTTTGGGCCGTGTTCTCAGTGTAGGTGGAGGTGTGTGGGAGAGGCTGCATTCTGTGCATGTAATGAATTCATGTTCTCCAGAGCCAGTTTGGTACAATACTGAAGAACAGAGCTTCGCTTAAAAAGCCAACGAGGAAGAGATTAGCCTCAAACTCGTGGCTGGATTGTTACAGAGCTGAGTAGGAAGAGTGATGCGTGTGCAGCTATTCCATAAGTTTAATTATCTCTGATGACAGTATTTGTACGATATGACATTTTTCTGTCTGTACTTATGAGTTCTTTATATAAAATGGACTCTCAGTCACAACTCTAGATATAAGGAATGATTTCCACTTTAAAAGCAAGCGAAAATAAAACTCAAAAGACTGAATAAAACTAAATGAGAACCGTAATCTAGATTTAAAATGGAGACATCAAAACAAAATAACTTATTGGACTTTTAATCTGCTTTTGTTCTAAAGAGGGCCAGTGTAGGGGTTCACCTTGATACTGTCTCACATGTGTTTTGCATACAGTAATAACTTGAAGAGACTTGTTTCTGGTCAGTACTGGAACAAAGAGGTCTTATGTTTATAGGTCAATAGGTTTTGGGGCTAATTGTTCATCTAGTGATAAATATTCTTCGTCATATTCTTTTAACACACTGAAAGACTATGCAAGTAAATTACTGTGTTAGGCTCTGTCCATTGTCTGTGGCTGGTGGCTGCAGCTCAAGTTTCTACTGGGTCTGGACACAGTTCATTTCATAACCTATATTTTTTAACCTGTCAGCAATAGACATCGGGACAATCAGAATTGCCTTTGTGTGAGTTAGTTTCTAGAACACATTTCCTATCCAATCAAACTCATGTCCTATCGGTTTACAAAGTTCTGCACTGCAGGTTTAAATAAAACAGGACCAAGTATTGAACCCTGTGGAACTCCATGTGTATTTTATGTCTCATTATTCAACTTTAAACCTTTCTTGTAATGTTTGCTAATTCCTAATTTGACCGTACAGTTTTGGGCTGTTGGATCATCAGGACCAGTGGTTATGCTTCTCTCGGTTGTACAAATGCAAATATTATTAATTACTGAACCATGTCTTTGACAAAAAACATCTCACTGCTGTCTTCAGACAAAGGCCGTATGCTCAAACAGCAGTCGTTTTTTTTTGTAATAAATTCATTAAATGAGATGATTCATTTAGGTGTTTTTCATTATGTGGTTTTGCCTTTTTACTGCCCTGGTTCTGGAGAACATTAATGACGATAGGTGCAAATTAGTGAACAGCATGTGAACTGTAAAATATAAATTAAAATCTGCAGAAAACAATTTTCTAAATTAAAAAAGGAAAATTACCTCATTGTGTTTCAATGTGTGATGATTCATGGGCGACCACAGTCAGACACAATGTTTGCTTTAATTTTGAGGGAGCCTCTGCTGAATTGTGCTCAAAGCGCAGCCTTGAAGGAGCTTTGCTGTTGTCCGCTTTGTTCCCTGTGTGGTTTGAAGGCTGTTTTCAGGAACTCAATCTGTGCGTCTCACTCACTCACTCACTCACTCACTCACTCACTCACTCACTCGATATCCTCCGCAGGGCCACTAAATAAGAGAGAAAAGATACAAAAACAAACATCTAATCTGTGTTTTAGTGTTTGTCGTCTTCATTTATTCACTTTACTTTAATTTAATATTCCTCCACCACTGGCTGTGCTGCTGTTTGTGTGTAGAAACAAACACTCCTGACACATGCACAGTATCAAAGCACAGCAACAAATCCAGACTGAGGTGTAAATCCCACACTGATATGAATCCAGTGAAAAATCATGAAACACTTAATGTAACATGATCCAGTTTTTGGATCAATTATATAGACAATATATAGACGGATGAAATGATAGATCCTTAAAAGTGAAGCCAACACATCTTGATAGTCATTTTCTCCCACCCTGTCCGAGTTAGCAGATGGGACATGGCACAAATTAAAAACAAGTCACACCAAATACAAATTTTATAGCGATGGTTTCTGTTATTTTATGTAGTTCTTATCTCAGTGATAAACGTTTAATTCCAAAATATTCCAAAAAGACTGATTGGCAATTGGTTGAAGGTATTCAGGATCTTGATACTGCGGCTCCACGGACTCCAATCACTACTGATCAGACTCTGGCTTCAGATGACATCACCAGCACAGGATGACAGCATCTGTATCCAGGATATGTTGGTTTCATTTGTTCATTGGGAGGAAGTGGAAGTGTGTCTTTGTTTACAGTCGATGCTCCACTGTAACGGCGCTGGAAAGATGCTCACTCTGTCATCCTGAGCGTTCAGTTTTGATGGTCAACTTTTAGAACAGCTTCTGGACAATGAGCTCTCACCGCTTTGAACAGCGTTTTCAGGTTTCCTCCGCATCAGCGTGAACACGGCCTCGCTCATTCACTCACTCACTCACTCGCTCGGCCTCGCTCCCTCCCACTGCTTTCAGGAGAGATTCTGCGTGGGCTTACACTTGAGTTGCTGCCATGTGCTTTCTACCCCCTGCTCACACACACACACACACACACAAGCACACTTATACCCTCCCCCACACTTCCCAACACCTTCCAACGATTTTGTGGGTTTGTATATTTGTATCTGTGTGTGTGTGTGTGTGTGTCAGAGAGAGAGATGGACAAACGTGGAACAATAATCATGATTTCTAGGATAATT
Source organism: Limanda limanda (assembly GCF_963576545.1). Taxonomy (NCBI): domain Eukaryota; kingdom Metazoa; phylum Chordata; class Actinopteri; order Pleuronectiformes; family Pleuronectidae; genus Limanda; species Limanda limanda. The sequence continues at coordinate 10,972,869 of NC_083648.1, forward strand.
TCCACAGCTCAGTGAAAATATTACACAGCAAATTAGCAGTGGATATTTATGCTCTTGTCAATGCAAGCATTCGTGTTCAGGGCCACCAAATTGTCCCGGCTTAAAATGTTTCCCGTCATGTCATTTGAAAATTATCAACATTATCTTATCTCCGATGAAAACAACACAAACCCTGATTGAGCCACTGCGGCAAGAAAAACATTCAAACATGATGTTTCTGGTGAACGCTGGTCTGTTGGTTGCCCATGATGCTGCTTCCCAGTGTTTGTGTGTAGGTGGGGGGGAACGTGAACGTGTGCGTGGGCAGATGTGAGTAGAGATGCCTGCCAGGTGAATGGTGTGTTGTGCATTCTTTGTGTTTCACCGCACACGTCTGCTGCATTGAATAAATATGTTGCATTACTCACTAGCGGCACGATCAACCATTAACACTTTATAATTCTGCCTCTTTCCTTACAAATGAAAAACTTCTCCAAAAAATGACCTCGAGTTACTTCCATCTGTTGCGTTTAAAATATTTTTGTAATTAAATATGAAACACAATGTGGACAAAAACATGAACCTGCAGAAAGGATAGAGAGGCTTTTATATGTCCCTGTTGTGATTTCTATATCTGAACCCTCTTACTTTATCTTCTTTTCAGGCCATAATAAGTAAAGTAATCTGTTTCCCCTAACAAACCAATAATAAACTGATGACAGCGCTGTAGTATTCAGGCCACAAATCAAATCAGAGAATTAAGTCGCCGTTTTACGAGAATCCCGGTCACCCACACCTAAAGGAGGAATGAGGGGCATCTTGTTAAATTATACTTTTAATAATTTTTTCTATATATATTCTGTTTGTGTTTGTTCTCCTCCAGGATCTTGGCCACTGCCGGTGCTCACATGAACATCCCAGTTGACCTCCGAACCCTGAGGGCCGTGCGAGTGCTGAGGCCTCTCAAGCTCGTCTCCGGGATCCCCAGTGAGTCGGCTCCTTCTCTTATATACTGCACTGTCAAGGTCAAACAAACTGATATATTAATGCACATGCTTCTCCTGATGCTTGGATGTTTACCCGTCACTAATGCTGTTATTTCAGATGAGTCAGTCATGTTTAAATAGAGCAACACTTGATGATGAACAAGACTGACTGTACATGATGATGGTCTCTACTTGTCCTTTAGTGCCACATATTTTTAGGTTCTATTTGAGTGGAGTTTGACTGTTATGCTTTATGCTTGTGTTAAAAAGTCTGTGATGGAACGTCCGTCTCTCTGTGAAAAAACCCTCAGGCCTGCAGATTGTGCTGAAGTCCATCATGAAGGCCATGATCCCGCTGCTCCAGATCGGCCTCTTGTTGTTCTTCGCCATCCTCATGTTTGCCATCATCGGCCTGGAGTTCTACAGCGGGAAGCTCCACCAAACCTGCCTGCCCTCGGTCTACATCCTCGGTACGATCCACACACACTCACACAACCTGCAGACTCTTTCTGTTGAGATGCAAACAGGGTCGACGATCAACCGCTTTTTTATTGTGTATACTTTACGGACAGTGTTAGACTAATTCGGTTGGCTCAAGAGAAAAATACATCTTTAAAACCTTCCCTAACAGCCTGTGAATATCACTGTGTCGGTCCTTGCATTTCTGAGTGCGTGTCATTGTTCTGGTTAATAACTAGTTCAAAAAAAGGGGGGTGGACATCAACGCCTATGCTGAAGGGGATGCTAATTAACTATCCATCCATCCTCATGTTAATTAACCACCTCACCATTCCTGGGCCCGTCTTGTCCTCACATGCACCTGATTTTGTCACAACACTGATCCAGATAGAAAAATATACTCATTCTTTGCTTTTTAGAAGATGTACCATTTGCCACTCCAAATGTTAGGTTTATGCTTTTCTTTCGTGAAACAGAGGGAGTGAAAACTTGTATTTGAGAAACTGAAGCAGCAGCAGCAGCAGCAGCAACAAGCTCAGGCGTGTTATTAGAGTAGTTGTCGGCTGATTTAGCTGCTGCTTAATTAGTCCACAACTACTCTGTAATCACCCGCCACACCATAGCAGTTACTGTCATCGCCCGGCACAACTGGGAGATGGATTGAAATATCAGACCTGAATGAGTTCACAACAGGAAACAAAACAAAGCGTATCCCCTATAAAAAAAACGTGACATTTTTATTACAATTAAAACGTTGTTCTCATAGAAAATCTACACTCACCAATAAGAATATAAATTATTTCTCATAAGTTGCATATTGGCCCACGATTGGTTTACGTCTTCAACTTAGATTAAAAAATGGCACGGATAAACTTTATTTCTCTATTTATCACATTCATAGAACATAGAATGGATGATGAGACTCATTTAGTTGCAAAAAAGAAAGCACCTTGACGATATAACTAATCAAACCAGTGTAACAGTTACTCCGTGCTTCTCTTTTGCAGATAATGAAACGGTTGACTCGACGGAGTTGGCGTTTGCGTGTGGAGTGAGGAAGTGTCCGGAGCTGTACGACTGCAACGACACCTGGATCGGGCCCAATGACGGCATCACGCAGTTCGACAACATCCTGTTCGCTGTGCTCACCGTCTTCCAGTGTATCACCATGGAGGGATGGACGGCCGTCCTCTACAATGTGAGCTCAGGTATCCGGTCGACAAACGAAACGCTGACCGCTGTCGTGAATTAATGAATGTTTTGGCTTTCAGACCAACGATGCCTTGGGTCTCACATGGAACTGGATGTACTTCATCCCTCTCATCATCATCGGCTCCTTCTTCGTGCTGAACCTGGTGTTGGGAGTCTTGTCTGGGTGAGTGAGACTCTGTCTCTGTTAGTGGGGCAGATAATAGAAAATTCGTGCAAAATGTGATACAAGCACCAAATTTGGCATGGTGGTTCCCAAGCGTCTACTTAACAAATCTACCTGACGTGCCATTCAAAAATCCAAGATGGCGGCCATTTTTCAAGATGAACGCCAAATGCGTCTGCCGAAAATGGTTTTGCTCATAGAAATGCATGTACTTGATGGATTTCAATGATCTTGGTGTCTATTTCTATGTTTTCTTGCATGCTGATTCTAATTTTTCTACTTTCACTAGCATTCTAATACTGTAAATGGTAGAAAATGAACACTTTATATAAAATAACAACATAACACATCAAATAATACTCCTAATACTTTATTTACACAATATAAACATTAAATATACACATTTTGCATTAACGTACTTAGCATTTGGAATCATGTTATTCTGGACGGAAACAAGATCGAAAATAATAATTAAAAACCTTTAATACTGTAAAAATCGTCCTTCCAAAGCAAACTATTACAGTGGTCCACACACTGGCAACAACTTTCACTGCTGTATATGTATCACTACAGCTGACATACACAGCTGCAGAGTGCAGTGCAGGTGAGCCCTGAACGAAAGCATTTGCATCTCCGGTTGCAGCCTTTCTTGCAGGAACACTGGGTCAGTTCCTGACAGCTGGCTGCAATAGGTGGAAGCGTTGTCCAACAGATCTGCCATATGTCTCCCTTCCGATTCCATCCCCAGTCGGCAGGACTGACGACTTCTGGATTGGTAACTGTTGCTTGACCCCATATGATACCAGCCTGGTAAGCAACGCGTTTTGCGTGTTCCATGAGGGCTGCACTGGTTGGTGGGATCGCATCATAGGACCTCTCCTTACGGGCAAAGAGATTCAGCCTTGCCTCGTCAACACCGGTGGCTGAACTTGATCTGTCATACATGACGACAACAAAGTTCTCCAGCTTCTGCAGGTCATCTTCAGAAACCTCTGTTGGACAGTTGCTGAGTTTTGTAAAGGTTTCAGAAACCTCATCACAGACTTCCCATGTCAGCCATGCAGATTTCTTTCCCTTCCCATGGAAAGACGAGACCGTGTCACAGCCCGTGAATGCATGGAAATACAGGATCCCACTGGCTTTCTCAGGTCCTATTGCAGAAACTACCTCATGGACTGGTATCCATCGAGCATTGGCTCCCTGCCCAAAGGCAATCCACATTTTTTGAAGACCAAGCCTCTGCAGGGATGGCAGCTTAGACACTGCTATGATGAGCACGTCAGTGTCATTGGCTTTGATGACAAGTGACTTGCTACCCTCTGCAGTTGCATCTCTTCTATGTACAAATATACGGGTATCAGCTTCTTCATGACAGCATGGGGCCAAAGCATCGAGGGATCTGTTTTTGTTGCTGATGACATCTTCTCCTTTTTCACGATGACCATACTTGTGGTTCCAGCCTGACATATTTTCTCTGCGAGAAAGTGGAAGAGCTCAGTTTTGTTGTTGTCATCCCGCAGAAAGCTTCTCCAGTTTGTTGGGGTCCTGCTGGTACCAGTCACTCTTCTTCTGATCCCCTGACCTCTTTTTGACCTGGTTTTAGATTTCAGACTAGACTTCTTGTACACATCAAAGATGACATCGACTCGCTTGAATTTGGTGCCAAAGGATTCCACTCTTGGAAGGATGTCTTCTTTTGCATAGTCATCGAAAGTCTTTGGGCTGCGTGGAGGCAGGGAATTGATGAGCGCTGATCCATCAATGATGATGGTGTCTCCCTCTGGTTCGCTGTCAGGCAACATCACCAGTGCCTGAAGAATTTCAGTTAGCTATGACTTCTGGCACATACGAAGCCTGCCATTGTCACTGAGAGATGCAGGTGCTGACTGGTTCTCATACTTGAAGAATTCTTGCAAGTCACACTGTCTGTTTTGGCAGGAGATGAAGAGCCGGGAGAACAAGTGACAGTCATCTTTAAGCACTTTCTCCTTGGAGCTGCTGGCTGCCTGCTCGTGCTTGAAGAAAGAAGCCTTGTTCTTCTTGATTGGCTGATAGAATGTGCATTCTTCTTCATTCTCCAAGGCCTCCATAAATGACTGGAACTTCTCCTTGCCTCTCTCGTGATGACTACCAACTAGTTCAGCTAGTGCTGGATCTGCAATGTTCTTTGTGTCCAGCACCAGCAAATCAGCAGACTCTTCTTGGAAAGGGTTGCCCATCTCTTTTATCACTCTGAACAGTGCCTCCACCTTCTCAATGAAAGATGTCTGGGCACTTAAGGTCTGTTCATGGTGTTTGGTGCTGAAGGTTGCGTCTTTCACACCAGAAATAGCCTCATATGCACATACTAGATGACTCACTTCAGGTCCAGCCACCATCCATCTCCGAAGTGCCCCTGGGTCCTCTGTTTGTCCAATGGCTCCTCCTTCACCCTTGATGGCGGCGTTGTTCTGTTCATGGGCTTGGTCAATGGCCATGGCAGAGAAGTCTCTTCTGGACTTGTGGACAAAAAATTTTCCTTTGTGAAACTCTCTGGCTACGTCTTGATGCTGCTTCTCAAGAGACATCATGTCTCTGAAATTAACTGGAAGCCAACGAGCATAATTTACATTGTTATTCGCGAAGAAGTAGGGGATCAGTTCTGAGAGTGCTTCACGGTACAGGTCGAAGTTTCCTTCCCTGAAGGAGCGTATCAACAGGAGCACGACCAGTTCCATGTCCAAAACCAGATCCCAGAACTGGAATTGTGGACTCTGAGGTCTCCGCTGATCACACCAGTCTTCAAAGGTGAGTGTTGGTCTGCCAGTCTCCTCAGAGCAGTAGTCTTGGTAGGCTTCTTTCTTCAGTTTAAACAGGCTGCATGCTGTGATCTGGTGGGCCAATCTTGTCCTGGTGATACTTGACACAGTCAGGAATGACTCAGCTGTCCCAGATGAGGCCACCCCTGCTTCAGCAATAGCACTGGTCCAGCCACTCTGTTCCAGTAGTTTTCCAAGGGAACCAAGAGCAGCCTTCTCTATGTGAAGTCCCCCAAACATGATAACAAATTTGTCCTCTCCATATTCAGGCCACTGCCACTGAATTTTTTTTGCTAGTGCAAACAGTGGTTGGTCAGCAGCTATGACCGGGGTCTGCCCTGGGTTAAGGAAAGCCACTGTATCTCGAATCTTCCCCATGGCATGTTTGATTGTTGCAACCGAATGAGCCTGGTCTCATAACAAAGGCAACAGTGATGTCATGCTCACTTCAAAAGGCTGACTCCTCTTCTGTGATGCATGGTGGGCTGCCCATGTGATACTGAGAGTATCACCCACACTCTCAGTGACAGACACCTCTTCTAGCCACCTGTACTCTGCCTTCAGGTGTGGCTGGATTGAGTGTAGTGTTTGGTATAATTGGCTTGGCACAGCTGGAGGTTTTGGGTTCTTAGTAAGGTATGCTGGTTTAACATTGGTGAATGATTCAGGAAGCTCAGGAATTTTCTTCACCCTGTTATCTCCACTGAGCTTCACTGGCTGTCGTTCCTCACCAGGATGTTCAGGGCTTGGGTGTTGGAACAGAGACATGCTGGTACCATGGAACGAAGTTTGAGCTGTAGTCGCTGTTTGGTTGTGGTCGATGTTGTCCACCGCAGACGTTGTGAACACCTGCTTCCTCAACACTGGTGGACAGACAACTCCATCATCCACATACTGAGCTACAACAGCTTCTCCAAGCTGGGCTGAGATTTCTAAGACTCTATCATAGGTGATGCTGAGTCCATTGTCATGGAGCATGTCTATAAGCTGCCTCTTCCTTGTTTTTGCAAACACAGACATGCCCATGTACACAACAAATGGGGTCTCCCGGTCCTTGGAATGTCTGTGGACATGAGATCCGGCCTTGTATTTGGCAAAACAGTTGTACTGTAAGAGCTGAGCCATAGCAAGGTCAGACTTTGAGGCTCCATGTTGGATTTGTGACTTGATGTCTGCTCCATGCTCAATCATGCAAACAAACTGAAGCAGTGATGATGGTACAGCATCTTCTAGGCACCCATCATGGAATGTGCCATTCCACTGTGATTTGTGTTGAAGCATTTCACGTCTTATCATCCCAGCAGCCTTTGCAAGATGAATGGCTTCTCCATATTTGCTTGCTTGTGCAAGAATTGACCCTACATCCTTCTTAAAGGCCAGTAGGACATCACGTCCATGATGTTCAGCTTGTAGATCAGGGATGTGTTGAAGCAGCTGGTCCTTCAGTCGGGTAGCATGAACATCAGGACTGTTGATGCCAAGCTGCTCCAGCCTCTGCCTGTAGAGCATACATAGGTCGGCAAGTCGGTAGACTGATGGAGCTGAACTTTCACTTGCAGATTTTTTCTCAATGATGTATGTTACCAGTTCAGAGAAGGCAATTGGATATGCTTCCCTCTTTCCTGCCTCAGAGTTTTCTGCTTCCCTCAGCTCGTCAGTACGCAGGTGAGCTCGTTCTCGGTTGTAGAGACCAGCCAAGCATGCACTGTGGTACTTCAGTTCCTGCGCCACCACATCTCCAGCACTTAGTTTGGCAACCAGCTTTCCATCATTGAGAGTCTTTGCACACTTGTTGACTCTCTTGTTGAGTTTCATGGTCATAGCTTGTCTAAAGTCATCCACATCTCCCTCCTCCTCACATATGAAACATTCTATCCGTTTGGGGTCTGACATTCTCCGTGGTATTTTGCTGCTGCCGCTGCTGCTGTTCTCATCCGTCGCAGGAGACGTTCTCTTTTCTGCCCTTTGTAACTTAGTGTTGCTGAACAGAAGCCTGCAGCTAGCATGGTACTGTGCTTGATTTTTCCTCAGGGTTGCCTCTATCCCACTGCTGTCATCAAGCCTTCGTGGGTCCATCTTGATCGGTAGCGCATTCACTGCACGAAATAGAGGAATATTCCTTCCTAAGAGGCTGTATCCATCCTCTCCCCTTCTGGCAGGATTTGCAAGTGGAGATGTTAGGCATTCGCTCTTCTCTGTTTGACAGAGGCAACACTTGGTCCAGTTTGTCTGCCATGATGCAGTCTCACATTTGGTGTTCGAAGCCATTCTGATGACCAGGGCAAAGGGTTTATCCTTTTACCAACCTGTATCATGAGTTTCAAAGCAGTAATTGTCACAAGTAGTGCCAACAATCACTCCTTTAGAAAGATGGCATCATGGATCAAACGGTTCTGGTTTGGTGACTTCATGCACTTTGCATCTGGAGCATGGCATACTCCCTCAAACACAGAGCCGTACCGTGCACTAGCAACATCTTGGAGCCATAGATGAGAGTTAGGTAAGTAGAGAGGACTAGTGCCAGGAGTCCATCCGGAGGATGTGGCTGACTGATGAAACAAAGGCATTACCTCTACTACTACACCCTACACCCTATGCACTACTAATAAATACTGTTCTATACATTTAAAACTTACACATAGTAAAAAATAGCAAAACGCTCCTCAGGCAGGTGAAAATGTAGAAAAAGACTGATCTAAATAGCCAAAAAGTGTGAAGTTATTCACTTGTGTTTTTTGAAAGTAGAAAAATTAGAATCAGCATGCAAGAAAATATAGAAATCGACACCAAGATCATTGAAATCCATCAAGTACATGCATTTCTATGAGCAAAACCATTTTCGGCAGACGCATTTGGCGTTCATCCTGAAAAATGGCCGCCATCTTGGATTTTTGAATGGCACGTCAGGCAAATTTGTTAAGTAGACCCTTGGGAGCCACCATGCCAAATTTGGTGCTTGTATCACATTTTGCACAATTTCAGTGAAAAATTGCTGTTATCCGCCCTACTATGTGGGACACTGAAGCTTCTGTGTGTATTATGGATTATGAGAGCTGTTTTCATGCTCCCGTCTGCAGAGAGTTTGCCAAGGAGAGGGAGAGGGTGGAGAACCGGCGGGCCTTCATGAAGCTGCGGCGCCAGCAGCAGACGGAGAGAGAACTGAACGGCTACCGAGCCTGGATAGACAGGGCAGGTACTGGGCAGCAGAATAACTCCACATCTGTAGATTAACATCTGTTATTTTGCTGTGATGTCAGTAAATGAGTGAGTGACTGGGCAGTGATAGTCTGATCAGAAATGCCTCTCGTATCAAGGCCTAATATCTAGCTAAAACTACTTTTATCTTTATTGTTAAGAATTCTGTCAGACACAGAGAGAAACTTCAATTTGAAATCCTGACACTCATAGCAAGAAGGTTCCCGGTTTGAATCTCAGCTTGGCCTCTCTGTGCTGAGTTTAGATGTTCTCTTCTCTCTGGCTTTTCTCTGGATATTGTATAGGTTGATTGGAGACTCTAAATTGTCTCTAGGTGTGAATGGTTGGCGCTGGCCCAATGTCAGCTCCAGCTCCCCCCACAACCCTTAAAGGATAAGCAGTATATGTATCTGATGATTGGACGGATGGTTTGTCTGCTCTCGTCATGAAAGGCTTTGATCACAACAGATAAAACCTGATGTGTGAACACCATCAGACACATTTAGATGGTGGAGAAATTATCTAAAAGTAGAGTTTAAAGTGTAAGAGCTGCGGATGAGTTTGATGTTGTTTATTTCCCATGAATAGTAAATTACAGTGTCATAAATTTGTGTAACAACTGTGCAAAGCAGTCACAAGGTTTTCATCGAATAGCATATTAAGCACATAGGTCAACATTTCAGGAAAAGATTGAAACCTCTCAGAGTGAGACTGTATGTAAAATGGAGCAAAAAGTACATGACGCCCTGTAAACTGCTGTTTTAATAGGTTAGTTTTCCATAAACCAAATGAAAATAATCATTTAGCTTCAGAGGTGCAGACTTTTAAACTTTCTACCTGTTTTTCCCTGTTTTCTTTTGCCCGGGGTATTTCTCACCTTTTTTGTCATTGAACCCTTCGAAGCCAAGAAATGTCAATTTTATTTTTTGTGAGGTACATTTATACAGATACATTATAATCTGTGAAAACTGTATAAACAGTGATTTGCCTGCCGGTCTAGAATTTTTTTTCCCACTGCTGCAGAGTTTTTGGACCTACAGTAGAGTGAAGTTGCGTGCACACACACACACACACACACACACACACACACACACACACACACAGAAATCTACATTGCTAGTCTCCCACGCAAGCAGAGGGTGAGAAAAAGGTGATACTGACTCACTGACTCAAATTTGTGCGCATGTACATCCACACACGCGCTTTTCTGTGTTTGTGTGTTTACATGCATGTGTGTGTGTGTGTGTGTGTGTGTGTGTGTGTGTGTGTGTGTGTGTGTGTGTGTGTGTGTGTGTGTTTGTGTGTGAGAGCTGCTGTGCATATTTAGTGTGCATGAATGTGGGTGAGTGTGGGAAGGGAGAGAGAGAGAAAACTCAGCGAGAGGGAGCGGTTGGGAGTATGTAAGAGAGCAGAAGAGCTCTCTCTCTCTGAAGGAGGTCACACTGGCCTCACGGAGCTGAGCTTTCATCAGTTTGGCCTCAGTTCCTCTAACTGTTTGCAGACGTCCTAAATAATCCAACGCTGAAATCTATATCTCCATGTCTGAATGTTTGATTTGGTGAAAACAAACAAGTCTGTGTATAACCTCGAGTTGTATTGCATTACAGAGGAGGTGATGCTCGCGGAGGAGAATAAAAGTTCAGGGAGATCGAAGTTAGACGGTGAGTTCACACGTTTCAGATTTGTACTCACCCCTACAGATAACACCTGGACCTAATACCGCTATTTATAACTGCGTATGAAATCTTTAGTAGATGTTATGGCACAGAAAATACTCATAACACACATGATTGGTGTCAATACTTCAACTTACACAACAGCCCTAGTCAACGTTTTGAGCACTTCAGCAAATCACTGGGCTCGATAGAGTATATTAAACAGGAGGTAACCACGGCAACAGTTATTACTTCACCAATGGAATTAAACAATTGTTAAAGTGACGACAAGAAATCATCAACATTTGCTTCTTTTTCTTTTCACGTAAATTACCATAATGCAAATGTGTTAAAATGTTTCTCTGCTTCGATATACAATCATAAATATTCTTTATATAAACTGTGAGAGTTTACTGTGTTTGACAATGAGACCCCCAAATGAACAACCACATTACACACAAACACACTCACACACAAACACACACACACAAACACACAAAAATTATTTACACCCCTTTGCCTTATTCACATTTTGTCAAAATCAGTGGACACTCAATACCCCGTAATGATGATTATATAACTGGAGGATGAACTTTAGAGTTTCTTACTCTATTCCTACAAATGAATTAAAAATGAAAATCTGAAAATCCACATTATTCAGATCATCATAGTATTTAGTTCAATAATTATAACTCATCTCATAAATACATATTTTATATTACCAGAACTATCGTATTTGACTTATCTATTTATATAAATGACCCTGATTATACACTAGCTTTGACTTATGGATGAACACATGTAGGAGGAGGAATAGCACTTTTAATTACAATGCATCACAAACCACTCACTATATGTTGTCTTAATGCAAAATAGGGAGTAAGACATTTTAAGTAATCATCCAGGTATCACTCATTTAATGATTTCATTTTCAGTTACTCAGTGATTCACTAATCTTAAGTTTTTCTGGATCCTTTTTAGTTCTGAAGAGAGCGAGTAAGAAGACCGGTGCACGTAGAGGAGCGCCAGGGGACGAAAAGTTAGCGAGCATGTCCACAGCAAGTGAGTGGACAACATTTCAGTCTTTAAAGTTTACAGCAGGCCTCTGTCTCTACTTCCTGGTCTTTCTCTGAGCTCTGTAGTGTCTTTACATTCTGTGTATTTCACCTTTTTTCTTCTGCCTCTTTCCCTAAACCTCCTCGAACTCCTCGTCTCTCTCTGTCCTCTCTTCTCAGACATGTCCCGATCGAGGATGAACTTCCGCAGTGGCCGGCGTGGCCCAGCTGCCTACCTGCGGCGTAAAGAGCGCATGTTACGCATCTCCATCCGCCGCATGGTGAAGACGGACACGTTCTACCTGATGGTGCTCAGCCTGGTGTTTCTGAACACCATCTGTGTGGCCATCGTCCACCACGACCAGCCCGACTGGCTGACCATCTTCCTCTGTGGGTCTCATGTTTGTTTGTCTGTTTGTTTGTCAACTACAGTTTAAAAACTCAGGTCGTGTCTGATGAATGCATAGCTGCCTCTTTCTCCTTGGACTTAATTTCTTTTTTTGTTTAATCGTCACCAGACTATGCAGAGTTTGTTTTCCTGGGGCTGTTTTTGGCTGAGATGTTTCTGAAAATGTATGGTCTGGGTTTCCGGCTCTACTTCCACTCATCTTTCAACTGCTTCGACTGTGGGGTGAGATTCTTCATCATTTATTCTGATACCATATGACTCTAGCCCTAACCCTAACCCTTATTTTAAAATATCCACCCTACATTTAAATATCCTAAAATACTTATTTGATAGACATATATGATAGGCCTCCAGACGCACAAATATGGAAGTGATGATTGGACACAAAAAGGCCCACAGCTACCATCATCTACTCAAGATAAATAAACGGTTTTCAGGTTATTTATGTGTCTGACGTCTCCTGCAGGTTATTGTCGGCAGCATCTTCGAGGTGGTTTGGGGCTTCTTCCGGCCCGGCATGTCGTTTGGTATCAGCGTACTGAGGGCACTGAGACTCCTGAGAATTTTTAAGATCACCAAGTGAGTGGGACAACGAGACATTTCAACAAAACCACCTCGCAGAACTGTATATTTGAAAGAAGGATATGTGTGATTTCTCTCTGTCAGGTACTGGGCTTCGCTCAGGAACCTGGTTGTTTCCCTCATGAGCTCCATGAAGTCCATCATCAGTCTGCTGTTCCTCCTCTTCCTCTTCATCGTGGTGTTTGCTCTGTTGGGGATGCAGCTTTTTGGAGGAAGGTAAGTAAAACCTGGATTTGTATGTTTATGTACAACACCTTGAACCTACCTCTGTGTATGAAAGATGATTTATAAACTAAATTGCCTTGCCTTGTTTTAAAGGCTGAACTGGGCTCAAGGAGAACAGTGGATTATATCTACTTTAAAAACAACACGTTTTCAAATGGCATCTACACCCTGTAAAATGTACAGCAGTTTCTTCAATGGCCTCTTTGATAAGAATAAGAGGAAACGACATGTCCGGATGAAAATAGCTCGTCAACCTCCTCCTCCTCTTCTTCCTCCTCCTTTTCTTCCTTGGTCATATCTGACCCTGCTTCTCTATCTGCCTTCCCTCTAGGTTCATCTTTGAAGATTACACTCCCACCAATTTTGACACGTTTCCAGCTGCCATCATGACAGTGTTTCAGGTTTGGCTCCCACAGATCCCCTCATTCTGCCTGCTCTCCATGACACATTGCACCCTGGGATATTTCTCACCCCAGGCGCAGATTAAACAACTCTGTTCACTCGCTCTCCGCCCCCTGCCTCTGCTATCATCCCACACATCCATGCGCACATATGCGCACATGAATATCAGACAAGTGAAACGTGAACAAATCCACATCAGATCTACAAAACCAACTGCACTGAGAACAAGTGTTTTGATCAGCACACGTAGTAATTACTTATCTCGCTGCCATTTTAATACCACATCTTCAGCTGATTCGTAGACAGGGACATGTCCCTTGATTGGTGTATTTTTAGACCAACGTTCTCTTGGATCTGATTCGAGCAATGTAATTACACATGTATAATGTTTTAATAGTATGTGCTATTTGCCGACAGATTCTGACTGGTGAGGACTGGAACGAGGTGATGTACGATGGGATCCGCTCGCAGGGAGGAGTGCAGTATGGCATGTGGTCATCGATCTACTTCATTGTGCTCACACTGTTTGGAAACTGTATCCTTGTTAAGTGATCAGAGAGCTCAGATGTGGCATCTCAAACTCTACACAGTATAAACACTGGAATAAATGTGAAAAACTGCACAGTAAAACAAGCATTTTCTGAAATATTCATGCAATTAACATGTTACTTGAGTCAAATATTACGGGATCTTCCACAAAAACTAATGAAATGGGGCTTTATTCTCATTCTGATTTTTCATGCTACATTTCTTAAAAGCGGTATTGCTTTTAACTACATTTGTTTTACTTTGGACAAAACATAAAATAGCAACATATGGTTACATACTTCCTTTTATTAGTTTCCTATTAAATCTGAAAATCAAGTTTATTTACCATAAATCTCTATACAAGTGTGTCTTTGTTTGTGTGTGTTTCTTAACTGCCCTCCTGTCAGACACACTGCTGAATGTCTTCTTGGCCATCGCTGTGGATAATCTGGCAAACGCACAGGAACTCACCAAGGTTTGCACTGTTTGATCTTTAATGCAAACATTATTTTTAACATTAAATAAATAATTTTGTGTACACAGAGAATTTTATGAGTTAAGTAAGTTAAGCTTCTGTCTAGATTCAATATGACACACTGTGTGTGTGTCCTTAGCATACTTCAGTTATTTAGATTTGCACTTACACAAAGATTTAGAGCTAATAGAAAAAAAGACAGATGAGAATTGAAGGAGATGCTGACATATCTTCACTTTTTTCCCCTGTTATGAGTCACACTGTCATGGTCCTTGATCCTACATGTCCCATAATGCAACTTGACAGAATCTTCCAAGGCTCACATCCTTCAAACTCAACACCCACTGTTTTTCTCAAGTCAAATCAAAACCATCCATTTATTCGACTTAAGAAAAACATGATGTGTAAAATGAATAACCATAAAGCCTTCGACAACCATATACTCTTTGTCTTCCTCAGGACGAAGAGGAGGAAGAGGAGTTCTTCAACCAGAGATATGCCAGAGGCAGGGATGGCCTGATCTCTGAGTAAGTTATCCATGAACAGTTTACAGAGTCATCATTTGAACATGAGACACCCCGAGGGTTCACAGCCCTTAAGTAAATCTCAGTGTTCCAGTGTGGAAGTCTCAGATCCGCCTTCCTCTTGAGCAAATGGAAAATTTTGAATTGGACAATTCCTTTATGCAGCACCTGCACATGCAGCGTAATCAAACTGGGATTTACTTAAGATACAGGTGCTGTGGGAAAACTGGTGGTGAATTTGATCATCATGCTGCTTCAGTTATTGGAGGGAGGACGTTTTCTGAAATCAACAGAGCTTAACCAATAGACTCCATCGTTTGTGGATTCTCTGATAAACGTGCAACAGGCAAATGTTTAAAACAGTGAGTTCCTCGGTTCCTTGGGCTGCATGGTGAATGCAAAAAGAATGAAAGAAACGCATGTGTAAGGCATTGATGACACGATAATGAATGTGTATTGACTGTGCCTGATGGAAAAAAGCATGACCCCTTACGGACTGCTTCTGCAGCTTCACTGAGACGCCATCTGTTTCTGCCTTGGCCTGTGATTGGTTATGAGTAGCCTCTTTTGGTAATGAACTTCCTGCTCCTCCGAGTGACCCGGTGGCCTCCCCACAGGTCCGATGATCCAGTAAGTCAGGAGGAGGGCAGGAGGCAGTTTTTCAGAGGACGTCGGGAACAGTGGGGAGTCTCAATGTGTCGCTCTGCAGGGAGGAGGCACACTTTGGAGGGTGTCAGATTTTGGTCAAGCTTTCAGTCTCAGTACGACTTGTGAGATCAGAATATCACCGCTGTGGCAACGGAGCTGTCGTAATGAGGGAAAAGAAACTATCGGGGGCATTACTGACCCGGAGTGACTGACCTGGCTTTTCAAAGGAGTGTACTCATTATTTTGCATGTAAAAAGCAAGAGTGTATTTACTTTAATAGCAGTTATTTCCCCAAAAAGTATTTGCTTATATATCAGTGACTGTGTTGTTCCTGCTCTCTTGGAGGCCCTTTATTTGTATGAAAAACAATTTGCAGAAACTTGAAACTTGCTTGTGATTCATCACATAGGTGTCTGATCAACTCAAATTAAGTGCAGTAAGTGTAGCAGTGATGAAAACCGTAGAATATAAGTCAAAATTGCAACAAGTCCTCCCACTGCACAAAAATGAAGCCAAAATATCTTGGATATTGGATCTGCCATCTTGGCTGGTGACGTCATTTGGCAGCAGAGTCGGTGCGTGGCGTGCAGCCGTGGTATGAAAGTCCCGCTGATTCATGCATTTCATAATGAGTCAGTTTCAGTCAATCTTGACATTTCTAACCAGTGGTATAGCATCAAGTAACTAAATAAAACCAAACAAACTGGGAATATGAACACTTGAACATACATTAATGAGTTTTTAGTTTGGCACATGTCCCATCCACCGGCATGGAGGAGGCACGGTTTAAGACATTGCAGGCGGCCACCAGGGGTTGATCAAGATGTTTTGTTATCATTTTTGTGGTGCAGTGATGTCGTCCATCTTTATTAACCTTCTTAAAATGTATACCACACTGGGGACCTTAGTGTTGCCTCCTGGTCTTTCAGCAGCTCCTGCTTGTTTCTCCACTGTCACTGCAACCGTATTGATAAAATAATATAAATATATAATAATATAAGTCATGTTTTCAATGCTGTCTAACCTCTCAAACTGTAACTATTCTGAAAAATGACAGAAACTAGACAGAAAAAACAACATTTTTTGGCAACAAAAGCTCAAACCTTGGATGTTTGAAAAAACATTCTAAATAATATTTCCAAAAGGAGGATTCATGTCATGAATTATTAGTTTCAAGCTGTTTTGAGCCTCTGCAAGTTGATTTTCATGTATTGTTAAGTGGGAGCAATCGCTGCCTGCAGACAGAAAATAAAACCAAAACTAAATTATTACAATGAGAGCAGGTCCACAGGAAATGAAACACGTAACAGCGTAGAATCTTTACACTGAACGTATCATTTGTCTGTTACATATTTGAATGTGCGTCTTGTATGCGTTGCAGTTTCAAGATGCTGGTGTTAATGTGCATTACAGTGTTTTGATGGTCCCATCATGTTGTCTTGTTTTATGCCTGTTATGTGGCACTGACCAAAATGTTGTGTTCAATGACACCGCGTAAAAATCAACACGAAACATCCCTCACAACTGATGGACATTAAATCAAGTTCCCCTTCATTAACATTTGAACCTAAACGACTGATTTCAGACCCGTTCAAACCATAATTTTGTTCTGTGTCACAACTAATGTTCTGTGTATGTTGTAAAACACTAATGTCTTGTTTTCAAATAATCACTCATTGATTACATGGACAACAAAAGAGTCTGAATACCAGTAAGTATAATTGAATGAATCCTTGTCACGTAGATTTTCTCTCTTGAGTTTTCCTACTCGATTAGTAGAATTTTTTTCTAGATCTTCTCACACTATGTTTCTACTTTAACCCTGCACTTTTCCTTTTTTTGTTCTTGTGGGTTTTGTTCATTTCCTCTGTATCTGTCTTTACCCCTCAGGTATTTCTTTCAGTTTTTGGATGTATTTGTACTTTTCAGCTTGAAGTATTTTCCTAATTTTGTCCATGGGAATTTTTTGTGTTTCTAATCACGTAACAATATAAATTCACAGAAAAGACTTCTCCTTTTCTTGCAGCTGTTGTTTTTGTTTGATTTAAAAATATATATATATATATATATACAGTATGTAACTGGTTTGCTAGATTTTCAATAGTCTTGATGTTTCTTGTCAGCAAAACACTGTGAGTCTCTTGTTGCCTCATGGTGATTCGAAGTATATTGTGCTCCTTAGTGGTAGAAGAAGACCCTACCTATACAGGAAACGTGCAATCCACCGAGGTCGTCCAACCTTTCCAGACGAGGCTGAGGGTGTGCCGGGGGCCCCCGACGAGCAGCCTCTCACTAGCGTCAAAGCATTCCCCAATCGCCGAGAGAGGAGGAGAAAGGTTAACATGTCAGTGTGGGAGCAGAGAGCCAACCAGCTACGCAAACGCCGCCAGATGGCGAGCAGGGAGGAGCTGTGTGCCGCCCCTACAGAGGACACCAGTGAAACTCCCACCAACGGCCAAAATGTCCCCACCCTCTCCCTGCAGACCAGTCCGGGTGAGCTGCCAGAGTCTCCCAGGTCAGTTGGGATGCCCATCCCCGAGCCTCCGATGTCCGTCTCCATCCCCATCCCTGAGCTTCCAGGGGCTGAGCCTCTGGTGAGCCTGAGTGAGGAGAAAACAGCCGGGGCCAACCACCGCACCACAGGCGGAGGCAGGCACAGGATGGCCCGCAAGCTCAGGCCCAGTCAGGGGCCGGAGGAAGGGGCCCGGCACAGACGCCACCGGCACCGTGAGGCTCGCAGTGAGGCCAAGAGTCTGGACTGCACTCAGACGCCCCATGAGGTGCCACAGGTGAGACGCTCGCTCAGCCAGGAGAGGAAGATACTGGACGAGAGGGAGGAGAAGGAAGAAAGAGAGGAGAGGGAGAAAACAGAGGCGGAGGGAGGGTCGGTCCAAGAGGATGGTGGAACCTGCATCGTCAACCCATATGCAGATGTTGGAGATGACTGCAGAAGGTAAGACATGAAGTCTCATTTGATCTGCTATTAAATACTATATGACTTAATCCACTTGATCTGAAAATTTTACTTGATATATCCAGAGAGGACATTTGCACCTTGTAGTCTCTGTTTTTGTTTAAACACTTTTTCTATCTCAAAGTGTTAGTCACAAGTCCTCCACACATGTGCTGCAAACTGGCTGTGAAAAGATTCCTTCTTAACGTGTGTCCAGTGGAGAAGGCTGGAGACAAAATCCACATTCCCACAATAATAACAACACATAGACAGTTAGATTTATCCATCCATTGACATTTCAGATTAAAATGATTTTTCTCTATAATCATACAACAAAAAGAGCATTTTATAAATATACTGGAGCTCAACACAGTGCAGCTGATCGGTTGTTCCGTACGTTCTATAGGAAATGTTCATGTTAGATTGATTTAACTTCAGGGATGTTATTTTCTTTCCCATTTCAGATCTGACATCCCTGATCCTCCTCAATGTGAGCTTGACTGTTCCTGGTCCGAGCATGGGGAAGGCCGTGTGGAGTCGGCGTTGGAGGCCACAGAGTACACTGTGAGCGCCATGGAGGCGGAGAACTGCCCGGCCCCCATCAAACGTGACAGGTCCCACCTGGAGGGGAGCGTGGCCATCGAGATGTCTGCACAGCCGCTGCTGGAGCTCGCACCCATGACAGGTAGCGCTGTTTCCGCTGCAGTCCCACTCATCACTGTGCAGCATGAAGGGGGATTTAGCATCTGTATCACCATGTGTAGGTGTCTCTGACATCTGAGTGCCACATTTGCACTTATCTCCTGATTTTTTGATGAATCCATTGTACTGGTGACTCACATTATTCTCTGTCATAGCGGTTTATGTAGAGCTCCCACCCTGTTTTATCTCATCCTTTCCCACTCCTGCCTGCGTTCCAGTGAACAATAAAGAGCTGGAGGCGTACCAGTCCGAGGAGACGGAGGAGGAGGAGCCTCCAACTCCTCCCAAACCCATCGCCCCAGACAGCATGATCATCTTCAAGGCCTCCAACCCGTGAGCCACCAAATCACTGATTGTCACATCTTTTGTTTCTGCTCTGTCTTACTTTTGTTTCTGCTCACCCATGCTCTGATCCAAAGTATCAGGAGGATCTGCCATTATGTGGTCAATCTGCGTTACTTCGAGATGAGCATCCTCCTTGTGATCGTGGCCAGCAGCATCGCACTGGCCGCTGAGGACCCCGTGTGCGCCAGCTCGGACAGGAATAAGGTGGGATCTTAAAACGTCTCTCCACAAACAGCTGTACCAAAGTGTCAGAGTTCAAATCCATATTTTCCCACTTCAGCTCACCTGGTCATTGGAGAAGTGAGGCTGAATTGTCATGTGTAATTTACTTTAACAGACGTTTATCCTCAAGGAATCGACCGTTTCAGTCACACTCAAAAATAACTTAAAACATTCCCAAATTGTGTGAGCAACAAAGTGTGGAGACACATTTGGTTTTCACGCACATACAAGGTGAGAATCGCCAGTTTTGTCTGGTAAATATAACTGTGCAGTTTGTTTTTCACAACTCTGTCACAAGGAAAGTGCCAAGAGTAACCAATTAAACATGCATAGTAAGTAGGCAGGAAACACTGGTAAAGTCTACTTTGTATTGCCCTATAATTTGAGTTATTTCTTATTCGTTATCATCCTAATAGACCTTTAGATAAAAGCCTGTGTTACAAATTTGATTGCTGCGTTTAAAACCTAGTCTGAAAGACGATGCGATCAATTAAGGTTCTAGTTTTTCAAAGTATTCTAAAGCCGGATCTTTTCTTTTTCTTTCGATTTCTCTTTTCCCAGTCTGTCACTCGTGATTCTCATGATGTAATTGAAGTGTTCTAAAATCTAATTCTCTGGAGCACCTCTTAACAGCACCGAACACATACCTGTGAGTGCTGAGTTAAGCACATTCAGAATATACTGCCGCCTCTTTTCACATTTCTATAAACGTATTCAGTCCAGTAATGATGGTTATAGTTTGACCTACAATAAACCCACTCATTCAGCACCTGCAGGGCTAATGGCTCTGACTCGATGGGACCGAGGTGTTTTGAGTTTTGTCCTCTGGAGCTTGAACATTATCAATGTGTTTGAGCAGATTTTGAGTATGTAATGTGTAAGCGTTACTGTTAGCATTGGTAAACTAACAAAAGACAGTATACACAAGAATATTGAGAACAGCCAGGAACTAGAGTGTCACTCAGTAGAGTGTATACCTCCACCAAGACCCATCAAATTCAATCAAGCTGCACCAATTTCAAACTCTCATAAATATCAGTCCCTTAAATGTGGGGAAAAATGAAAAAATTAGGATCCATGAATTATTCTTTGAGAAATCAAGGAAAATTTTGAAACATTGCAATATTAAAGACAAAATAAATCATCTTCGATCCACCTCATGACCCTGGTCTGCAAATGGGTTTGCTAATACCACATTCTTCCATCAAGTTTCGTGGATATCCGTCAAGTAGTTTTACTCTGATCTTGTTCACAAACAAACAAACAAACATTTCCTTGGTAATGAATTGAAAGTTTTGGGTGGAGATTAAACAGCTCCTGAAAGGTCTTAATGATTTTCTAAGGAATAAACAAAATGACTGTTTTTATTGGCACTTTTTCAATTTGTATTTTTTTCTGTTTATATCCAGGTCCTCCGTTACTTTGACTACGTCTTCACTGGAGTGTTCACCTTTGAAATGATCATCAAGGTTGGTGACGGAAACCAGCTTCCCTCTGCCAGTGACACTTATAAAGAATATACCTTCGTTTTCTCTCGACTCCTGGTGTGTTTGTGTGTTTAACGTGTTCACGTTTGGTGTGCGTGTGGGCGTGTGCGTCCTCCAGATGATAGACCAGGGCCTCATCCTACACGACGGCTCCTATTTCCGAGACATGTGGAACATCCTGGACTTCATCGTGGTGGTGGGGGCTCTGATTGCCTTTGCTCTGACGTGAGTCACTATATGGTGCTGCCTGTCGATGACTAATGACTGACTCACTGCGGCAAATCATTTTCCCGAGCGTACAGCATTGTTATAAACAACCTTCCCTCAAAGGCACTTTTTGCCACTTCAACAAAAAAAAAGAAAAAGAAAGCAGTCTGCTTCATTGTCAAAGTTGGGCAGCTCAAAAGCTGCAAATGTGGAGGCTTGCAAGCTCCTGTACGGCGTCTAACTCCGACTGAAACAAAAGGAAAACGTGGATTTCTGTGTAATTTGAGGGAGTGTGTCATGACTGATGTTAACAGTCGCCACGATATATATATATATTTCTTTCTGTTGTCTTTCCCAGCGTGAGCGTTACAGATTACTAACCAATCCTTTTGTTCTCTTTGTTGTTTGACATGTGAATTTCTCTGTTGTGAATATAGCTGTGATCCTCTGAGCTTTGTTCACCGTGTCTTTCTCTTTATGCCTCAATTTCCTTTTCTCTGTTGTTCCTGGGGATTGTGTGACTGTTGGGGCTTCCAGGAATGTGATGGGGTAAACATTTTAGTCACACTCAATGTAAACTTCTCACACTCGCTTGTGACGTATTCCTTTTATTTTAATTTTTTTGTATTTAATGTGTTTTTAGTTGTGTTTTCTACAACAGAGTCCGACAGGTATCAGGGGGAAAAATGTGTAAAAAACTAAAACGTAATTTCTTCTTTATATTCAATTATTTATGGCATCAAATTACATAATTAATACACCAAATTATATTACTTTTGTTATGAACTTGATAGAATTCATTAGGCTTTTCACTTAAACAATTTCATCATTAACTTACACTATTTATAATGTACGCAGTCAAATTACTGGAAGTATGAAAATGTTTTTAATCTTGACGCCTGCTGGCCTCCGTACAAACAAACTCAAAGTGCCGTTCTGTGTGTCATTGTGTGTTTTTATTTTTACATGCACTCGTGTTGACGTTTATGCTTTTACTGTGTTTTTGTCTTTTCCACCGTTGTTTTTAAATGTGTCTTCACTACGTTGCATTTGTGCGTTTGCTGAACTGCACAGCTCTTTTCCTGAGTGCTGTGTTTCCATGTTTAACAGGAACAACAAAGGCAGAGACATCAAGACAATAAAGTCTCTCCGAGTACTGAGAGTCCTGCGGCCTCTTAAAACCATCAAGAGACTTCCTAAACTCAAGGTAAGATGTCAGCGTCTGCAAACACTCTCCTGTCTGTTGTTTGTTATTTCCCCGACCTCTGACAGATTTGGTTTTCTTCTCCACAGGCTGTGTTTGACTGTGTCGTCACGTCCCTGAAAAACGTCTTCAACATCCTCATCGTGTATCAGCTCTTCATGTTCATTTTTGCCGTCATTGCCGTGCAGCTCTTTAAGGGGAAGTTCTTCTACTGCACCGACAGCTCCATGAATTCAGAGAAGGAATGCCAGTGAGTGGCTACATCCCAACCGCAAAATGACCTTAACTAGATCCTATACCTCCGCCAAGGTCCAACAATTCACAATTCAATCAAGCTGCACCAAATTGCGCAAACTCATAGATATCAGTTTCCAAGAAATTCCAGATTTTTGTCACGATCCATGAATTATTCTATGAGAAAATTGTTTAAGAAAGTAAAACCAAAACTCCTGCATCCACCCCTGATAAACCATTCACAAACACACAGCATCCAACCTACAAACAAAAGGACAGGGTTGAAAATATGACCTGTTTGGCGGAGGTAGGGAGGAGGTAAAATAATACTCTTCATTAAAACTGCCACTTTCATCAGTGATTAACTGCCGCTGGGCTGCTCTGTTCCCTGCAGAGGCTTCTACATTGACTACAGCAGAGACAAGAAGGAGCTGAAGAGGAGAGAGTGGAGGAGACACGAGTTCCACTACGACAACGTCTGCTGGGCCCTGCTCACACTGTTCACCGTCTCCACTGGGGAGGGATGGCCTCAGTAAGTGTAAAAGCCACCGAGCAGGCGCATTATGTTTTGGGGGCCACAGTGCCACAGTGACCTATGAGGTCAAAGGTCTCTGAATCTTAAAACCTTGTTTAGCCTCATGAACACTTTACCTTAATAACACCTTTTGAGAATTCTTTCAAATATGCCACAAATGCTCAATTATACTCACAAATTAAATGATTAGATTTGAGTGGTTGAAGGTCAAAGGTCAAGATCATAATGGCCTGACAAAACCTGTGTTTGAATTTTTGTTATACTGCCTTTAGGAGTGTTTTGTTAAAGATATGCAGACTGAATCTGTAGTAAGAGTTTTCTCTCCATCTGTAGGGTCCTGCAGCACTCGACTGACGTGACAGAGGAGAACATGGGCCCGAGTCGTGGGAATCGAATGGAGATGTCAGTGTTCTACGTGGTTTACTTCGTAGTCTTCCCGTTTTTCTTTGTCAACATCTTCGTGGCTCTGATCATCATCACCTTCCAGGAGCAGGGTGACAAGATGATCCAGGAGTGCAGTCTGGAGAAGAACGAGGTGGGAAGCAGTGACACTCATGCACACACACAAACACAAACACACACATGGATCAAGGATCATCCTCTGTGTGTCTGTTGTGTTACATTTCTCCCCTTCAGAGGGCCTGCATCGACTTTGCCATCGGCGCCAAGCCAATGACCCGCTACATGCCCCAGAACAGACAAACCTTCCAGTACCGGCTGTGGCACTTCGTGGCTTCGCCCTCGTTTGAGTACACGGTGCTCGTCATGATCGCCCTCAACACCGTGGTCCTCATGATGAAGGTGAACAACCGATTGGCTGATCAGCAGAGGAGCAACCTTGTGTTTAACATATTTTCATTTTATAGCCCTAACACTGATGAATCACCACCGTCAATGACAATCTACTTTTTGTTCATATTTATTTTCTTCTGTTTGAGGTAATTCGAGTAGAACTATATTATACGTATACATATACCTCAGAAACACAAATTACTTTGTTATTGTAACATAATGAATTATTACCAATATTTGATATATTACTGATATTTATGATGCTCTGTTGGTAATTTTATAACTGAACTTTGACAAAAATACGTACAAGGCAATGAAAGTTGATATTTTCACATCAGAATGAAATCAACTGAAACCAAACAGCTTTGTGAACAATACAAATTCAATAAACTTCTATAAATGAATATTAGAATCAAATCAGAAGTAATGTTCAATGTGCTAAATGTATTGTTTATGGGCTTAAAAGTATAAATCCTATGTGATTGTTTTTAAAAGTGTTGTGTGTAGGTGAAGTTATCAAATCCAGCTAAATGTAACGGTTTTTAATGTGTTATTAAATATCAGATTGTTTATTTTTGTTTCTCTTCAGTATCACTCAGCCCCGGCAGCGTATGATATGGTCCTGAAACACCTGAACACAGCGTTCACTGTCCTCTTCTCCATGGAGTGTATGCTCAAGATCCTGGCATTTGGTTTAGTGGTGAGTATTATGACACATTGATAATTGATAAATTATCAATTTAGGTCTCATCTGGATGAACTAATGAGGAACCTGTATGTGTTTCGTCTTTTCCTGCAGAACTACTTTCGAGATACTTGGAATATTTTTGATTTCATCACTGTTCTTGGCAGCATCACTGAGATAATTGTGGATTTACAGGTAAGATTCTGCCAAGACGCCGGTGGTTTTCACACTGTTGTGAAGCTAAAATAGAGAGAAGACTCAAATAGCGGGTTCTGGATGCAGCATTCTTCCCTCCAGTTTCCACGAGTGTTATGATCCCGGCCTCCAGACACAAGTAAAGTCATGTTGTGATGAATTTCGCCATCTGTGTTTTACATGCTGTCTCTCCCCTCTGTCTGCCACTCTCTCTCTCTCTCTCCTTTGCGTCACCCTCTCTCCAACCATGTGCGTCCCAGTCGGTGAACACAATCAACATGAGCTTCCTGAAGCTTTTCCGAGCGGCCAGGTTGATCAAGCTGCTGAGACAAGGTTACACCATCCGTATTCTGCTGTGGACGTTCGTGCAATCGTTCAAGGTCGGACACATGATTATTATGAATATTTCAGGCAATGTCAGAGAATAAATATTCTTGTCTTGATCGCAGATTTTGAACCAGTTCTCTTTGCTGTCTCTTCTGCCTGCAGGCTCTTCCGTATGTGTGTCTCCTCATTGCGATGCTTTTCTTCATATATGCCATAATTGGAATGCAGGTATTCTTTCACTAATGCTGATATGAAACTCCTTAATATTAGAAATGACATGACAGACTAATGTGGCTCTTATATATTCATATGTTGGTTGTTTTTCATTTTAACCTTTGCTCAGGGGTGAATCTGGGATTTTTCTAAATCGGGGGGCCACAATTTACACTGAGGGGCCAATTATATGTCCAACATCCATTGACTATTCCTGATTCAGTAAAGGGCACATTTAAGTAATTCCTTGTTCACTGCCCCTTGACCTTGCTGTGATGACACGTATGAAAGTTATTATTTTTTATGTGTGGACCACAGAAACTGTTTCGATTGCTACGGTGGAAGCTAATGAGGATCCAATAAAACAGGCAAGATTAATCATTGTGTGTTGTCTACAGGTGTTTGGTAACATCAAGCTGAATGATGAGAGTCACATCAATCAGCACAACAACTTCAAGACGTTCTTCAGCGCGTTGATGCTCCTGTTCAGGTGGTTTCATCAGAGATGTGTTTACAGCCGGATGGACATTTAAGTTTCATTGTGACTATTATTTTGATCTCATATTCTTTTTAATCCATAAACCACCAGGAGTGCGACAGGAGAGTCGTGGCAGGAGATCATGCTCTCCTGTCTGTCGGGTCGGGAGTGTGAACCGGACCCCTCCATGTCTCCCCTCACCTTGTCTCCAGACCACTTGGGAGGCTGCGGGACCGACTTCGCTTACTGCTACTTTGTCTCCTTCATCTTCTTCAGCTCCTTCCTGGTCCGTCCTCAAACAAAACCCAGTGTTATTTCTGCATGTTCCATTTCTGCTGGGGTTTCCTCCTCAAGCCCCTTTTCGATGTTTCCTCTTTAGATGCTGAATCTGTTCGTGGCTGTGATCATGGATAACTTTGAGTACCTGACTCGAGACTCCTCGATCCTCGGCCCCCATCACCTGGACGAGTTTGTCCGCGTCTGGGGGGAATATGATCGTCTGGCGTGGTGAGACTTGATTTATTTTACTGCTGCTTTATTACATGTTCAGTTTTATTTGGTTTTAAACAGAGATGATCAATGTTCTACCTTCATCCAGCAGAGGGCAGCCAAAGGGTGTGAAATACATTAAATTGCAATGAGTAAACATGGTTAGAACAAGCTAGTTTTCATTCAAAGTCAATGAGAAGATGACGAGAATATAATAAAATAGTCTTTTGGAAAATAAATAAAAACATTTAGTGAAATATTGAATATTCAAACACCGTGTTACAAATGCCAAACAAGAATTATACGACCTACGAAATGTTACCTACCTGTAATATGAATAATGTTTGTACTTACTTTCATTAACCTCTCCACCTCTTGCTTCTCTTTTCTTCCGAAGTGGTCGTATCCACTACACGGCCATGTACGAGATGTTAACACACATGTCTCCACCTCTGGGCCTGGGAAAAAAATGTCCTGCTAAGATCGCATACAAGGTACTGACAGGGTGATCATCTCAAAAACTGAAAACTCAAGTAAAATCCTTTTTGTGTAATATAAATACACGATAAACTGTAGTAAAAGTTTACCTTGATGTGATTAAAAGTAGATATAACTTTTGAATGAATTTGCTTCTCGTCTTCTCGATCAGCGGTTGGTGTTGATGAACATGCCCGTGGACGAGGACATGTCCGTCCACTTCACCTCCACCCTGATGTCGCTCATCCGCACGGCTTTAGACGTCAAGATCGCCCGAGGTCAGGGGGCATGTAATGGATTTAATCTCGCATTTCGGACAGCAGCTCCTCACTATTTTCATGATTTGCAGAATATTGTTTTCCCCTTTCACGGCATCAGTATAACATCCGTCTATTTGCCTGATTGCGAATGTGAAAGGTTCCGAGGATCGTGTGGCCTATGACTCTGAGCTGCAGAAAGAGATCAGCATCATTTGGCCGTATCTTCCCCAGAAGAACTTGGACCTCCTGGTACCTATCAACAAAGGTCTGAGCGGAACAACAGAAGGAAAAGTCAGTGTGAATGTTGAGCGGCAAATGGTGACGGTTAATTCGAGTGTGTCTGCCATCACAGATGCTGACATGACCGTGGGGAAGATCTACGCCTCGATGATGATCATGGACTATTTCAAACAGAACAAAGCCAAGAAGCTCAGGCAGCAACTGGAGGCTCAGGTCAGCTCAAGATCCACTTTCTGACACTGGAGTTCATGTTTTAAATCCATTAAGTGTCGGTGTGGGTAAAGATTAAGGGACGTTTGCAATTCATTTTTCAACATTTTGGTCCGGCCTTGGCAGATGTAGCCTGGTGGCTGTGGCTCTTACAAGGTCCGTGGTCGATAAGACTGGAAACGCTCTATTTGAATAAAATTCTATTAGCATGTATGAAATCGACCTTGTGCCATGCCAGTTTTGTAATTTTAGGTTTTCTACATTTAGTTATTAATGAAAGAGACATACATATAAACGCACAACCTTTCCTCTGGTCTCCATAGTGACCACACAGAACAGCGTACATCGAGGTGGGAGGAATGAAAATATCCAGAAGTTCCTGAATTGAGATTCATATCAAATCTTTGCTGTTTGTTTTATCAGATATTTCTTGCACTGCTCAAATTCACTTGAAAATGAAACTGGTGTGAAATGGGCTGACCTGTATGTGACCTTTTCGTATTTCTGTCTCTAATTTCAGAAGAGTAGCTTGATTTTCAAGTGTCTGGATGCCGCTGCCCTGCCAGGGGACATCCTCTCCAGCACCCAGCCTCTGCCGATGATGGCCCACAGCGCTGGTTCTGCCCTGTGAGTCTGCGAATGTGTGTAAAACACTGTGTGTAGCTCTGTGTGCGTTTGCTTATTCTTGTGCTCCGTCTTGTTACAGGACCAGAGGAGGCTTCCTGGCCTTGAGCCCCATCTCCCCCCAGGATCTGTTTTTGCGGCCGATAAGCTCCGACACTGACGCAAGTCAACAGCAACCTCTGGTAAGGAAGAGGGTGAACATGAGTAAACAACATTAATACCATAACCGTGACTTAGAGCAGTGGCTCCAAACATTTTCGTTTACATCCATTAAAAACAACGAGTAATAGAATAAAATCGATAAAATGAATTCAATAAAATGTTATGTGGTTTTTGAAGCAGAGCCACTCTGTTGTTTTCATATAAATTGCTTCACTCATATTTACTGCATCTCAATCACCTTCCTGTAGCCTCAGTCTGCTATTCAGCTGTAATATGAATGGGAAAATTCCTGTTGGTTTGGGTTTGATTAGCAGATTCTGAATATTCAAAGTCTGAGATCCAAATTAGGAGCCACAGAATTTGAAATATAATTTCAAACAGGGGCTCACTAGCACCTCTCGTTTTGTTTTTCAGTAATTTATCCATGGTTGTGAGCAGTTAAACTAAATTATGAGTTTTACATCTTAAGGAAACAGAAACCCTGTCTTCTTTCTTTCTTTTGAGGAAAATGTATGGATCGTAATAGCCCATTACATTAAATTATCGTGTCGTATTTGTTCTTCTCTCACGTTGGGAACCACTTAAACATTTAACCGTAGAAAATGTGAACCTTTCTGACACTGCTGTGACTTTTCTTCCAGTGCCTTGCAGAGCACGGCACCGCTGACTCTCTGTGCTCCTGTCTTTGGTTACGTTGTAGTCCCTGGGAGGTCGGATTAGTGGAGGCGGACTGTCACACTGTTGATGTTTTGCTGTGTCTGGTTTTATTTACTGGTCCCCTTTGCCTGCTAGATGAATGATGGGACGTTGCTCTGAAATCCCCACATGTTGGTGTGCAGAGGAATGCATTTGACCCCTGGAGGGTTGTTGTCTGGCTCTGTTTGTGTAGCGATGAAGACCCGAATATGCATGAGTACATGTAGCTGAGATGTCGATACCATCTTTTCTTTGTTTTGTTTATCGTCTCTTCTCGCTCTTCCTCCTCGTTCACAACCTCACTCTGTTTCTCTCCTTCCTGGAGGTGAAGTTATCTCTGTTGCTAGTCGTTGATCTGTCCGTTTTTTTTGGCTGGAATGGCTTTTGATTGGATGGCCATGGTGATGACAATGATAGATGAGCCCTCAGTACTGAACTGGCTTGGCTGCCCCCTCTCTCACCTGCCTTGGATGCAGAGGCAGTCCTGGTGGGGACGAGCCTGACTGGTGCTCTGTCTCTCCTTGCCCTCCTCTCTTGTTTCTGTGCTCACCTAGGTGGGCGAGTGCAGTGGGGGGATTGAAGCCCCTCTGGAGCTTCCAGTAGGGAGGGGCCTGTGTGTGCGGGCCTCTTCCATGCCTCGGCTGGCTGTAGAGTTGCAGGTACACACATCTTCCACGACACGGCCTCTGGGCTGGACCTCGGGGAGTGCAGTGGCTGCATGGGCTCTCATGCCACTGTTCCTCTGTCCTTACGTGCACGAGAGAGTTATATCAGCAGAGATTTGGTTTGTCCTTCGGTGCATTCGGAGTTTGATTTAGGCTGAATTGTGAGAATGGGGTGTGATACTTGAATGCTGATGCCTTGCTTTTGACCCCCACCTCTTCATTTCATCTCCAGAATACAGGAAAGACTCATGTAAAGCATGTAAATGAATTGCAAACACAGTTTCTGAATTGAACAGGATTTTTTAAATAAGTCTGTATAATGTTTTGAGAGTTCTACGCTGTGCTTGTATTTTTGCACGTGTTTTTTCACATACAAGGAGACGGAGGTTGCCGGTGGGTCTATGAAGCGTTCAGTGTCCACTATTGCCGATCAGCGGGTCAACGGTCTCTGGCAGGACGAGAAAAGTCCCGAACGACTGTATCGACCTCGTCACAAAAGCTACAAGGCTGCTGGTTAGTCTGCTCATCTGACATCGCCACAGCAGTCCCCAGTTTAACCCTAAGTCACACTGTGGTTCCACCTACATTCTTTACACTCACCTCTTCTTTTATTCTGTTGTCTTGTGCTGTCCACTAGTCTCCCGGTCAGATCACAAGAAGCAGGCTGACAGGGAGCGTGGCCGCTCTAAGGAGCGCTGCCACCTCCTCTCACCGGACACGTCTCGCTGTAACTCAGAGGAAAGGAGCCAGCGGCCCTCGTGCTCCTCCAGTGTGGAGCGAGCACACGCCCAAGATAAACAGGTAGGTCAGAAACACTCAGGTCAGCCCAGGGATTCAGACCTGGACAGGAAAGACAGCATCTCTGTGTCTCTCACTTGACTTAAAAATTTACAATTTACTTTTTCACTCGTGCCCCTTTTTCCTGGGATGTGGAAATTAAGCTGACATGTCTTCCTTCCTGAGCCGCCATGTTCGCAAATTTGAAAACACATTGGCGGTCCTTCCCCTTCCTTAAACACTCAAAATTTTGAATCATTTGACTGAATCATCCACTTATAGTGATCTGCATCTTGCCAAAAAGTCACTGTGGCTGTAAATCATTGACTTTCTGACACTGTGATGTCATTATTCTGTTACTCTGTAAAAACATTCTTGTGGCCACGATCAAGAATAATACATTTTAGACATCGTCCTTACACCACGAGTAACAAATATAGAGCAGAGGATCTGATTGGATTCTGACGTACCATTCTACTTGGACACTTTAAGATAACCGGTTCAAACTGATACCAGATATGTAGAATATGTTGATCCAAGTGCCTCTTATCCTCAGGGAAACAGCTCAGACAGTCCAGTGCCCTCCACCTCAGAGTCCAGCACCCCCAGTGGCCGACGACCATTATCGCAAACCCCGACCCGGTCTCGCCCTCACATCTCCTACTCCCCGCTCGCGGGTCGCACACAAGCCTCTGTCGGTGAAGACGAGGACGAACAGGGCAGCCCAGAGACCACGAGGCGAGGCAAGCCCACCAGGGAGGCCAAAAAGGGGGGTGAAGGAGCAGGACGGGCCGATTCCGGCCAACAACCGTCCCCGCCTCGACGCTACCCCTCAGAGCCCTTCCTGGCCTCACAAGACGGGGACCACAGCCCTGACCCCTCAGGTCCCATGGAGACCTTGACCTTCGAGGCGGCTGTGGCCTGCAGCCTGGGACGCTCAAACACCATCAGCTCGGCCCGCCCGCGTTTGCGGACTGGCTGGCAGGTCCCCAACGGACACTTCCGGAAGCGCTTGGCGCAGACGGCCTCGGTTGCAGGCTGTGATCCTCTCAGTGACACAGAGGAGGACGACAGGTGCTAGGGACGGGAGGCACAGCGTGGGAGAGGGGGGGGGGGGGTCCCAGTGGAGGTGCTGGAGGAGGATGCTGTGCATCAGTGTACAGAGTGAAGGTCAATGTGACTCTTTCTGCATCAGTGCATTGAGGCATAGAGCCCTCTGGATGTTTGGTCAAATGTGAACCCAAAACAACGAAGAACAATACTTCCTGAAACTGTAGTTGCCAATTCACACAGAACACTGACAATAAATAAGGTCTACTTCCTGACTTGTACTTGATGATAGAGAGTAATAACACATCTCAAATAGTCGTGGGATGCAGAAAATACACAAAATAAATGGATCAAATTGTCACTTGTGTCAATATAAGGTATTTTCATTTCTGAAGATGTCTCTAAATGATTCAGTGTTGCTCTGAACAGTATTTGTCTGTGGGGTGTGTGAATATGTAACTACATTTTCTTATAAATAATTGGTTTTGTTAATAGTTTGTGATCATCCCACCATTTCCATTTAGTAGACCAGATCAATACGATAAGCCATCACGCAGAGACGATCGGATACTTTACCAGACAATGTGGATACTAATACTCAATAATGCTGGATTTTTTTACAGTGTGAATGAATGTGCAGGGGGGTAAAACTGCCTGATTCTCCCCGACATTTTTCTTTTTTTGGTATTGAACATAATAATTTGTGAGATATGAATAAAGTCATAGAATAACATAGAAAATATACTTATTTGTTATTACTCCCAGTGTTATCGTTAAATCATGCCTCCGCCAAACTGAATACCTTTAAAGTTTCCTCCTCATCCTTCAAAACAGCCTGTTACTTTTGTTTTACCAGTCTGCACCTTTAAAATATGAAATTTCAAACAGTTATATTTAACATTTAATTTTCTGTCATTTTACATCATTTCAAATCCAACCTCTCATCTATTTTTACCTTTTTTCTTCCTTGTGAATATTGTATGAACCATTCCGGACGATGACTGTAGAAACACTGTAGACACACCATGACACATTTTGCTTCACAAATCAACATTACTCTATTGCTTACTAATAATGTACAGAGAAGTTGTGCTGTTTGTAACATTTAGAGAAAAAAATATATTAAACAGCATCAGTTGATGAGCTTTAAAGGTAAGGGAATCGTTGAAAAAAAGTTCATTTTAAGATTTGTGTATTTGTCTTGTTTGCCTGAAAAGGGCCAATTCTGTGAAACTCACTTAACCAAAAACATGGAGACTTGTATCATAAATTCCTGGAATGCAAATAATTTGTGGGTTTTTATGTGTACAATAGCTGTATATACAAATAAAGGTGTCCTCAAGTTGCCACTGCCAATGAATACATTTTTTTCCCGATTTCTATAAAGTTATATTATTAAAGTGATATTGGTGGTATTTGATAACTGTATACACTGAATGGTTCCTTTGATGACATTTCTTCATATTCAATATCATCAAAGGAGCCTTATTCATTTTGGAGAGCAGGATATCAGCATCAGAGAATTCAGACTCAGAATCAAGACCAAGAATTGCCTATTAAGTATATACTTTTCTGTTCCAATTTTTATTTGTTGATCTGGCTATGGTTAGCTAGCTAGAAAAGAATCTGTCAACAGCTAGTTAGTATTGTTAATATTGTTCTCACTAGTAATGGATTGTAATATAAGACTTACGTGCATCAGTTGTGCAAAAGCAGCTGTGTGAAATGTATGGCAGGTGTTCCGCAGCGAGTAAAAGTGTTCAAAAAGTGGGAAAGGAAAAAGGAAAGTAATGATTTGTGGTAATCAAAAACAAGATATTTAATGAAATACATTTATTTCACAAATATAGCAAAGACACAGAATAAATACAGATCACTTTTGACCCATATTGTGTATCAAAGGGTTAACACACAACAACCCATAAACACACAAAAGCAAAAATAATAGATAAAAGTGTTTATTTACTTTAATTTCTCACTGATGTCGCTCTTTCCTATAATGAAGTGATGTTTTTTTTCTGTTTAATTGTTGGGGACTAAATGTTTCAGTGCTGACATGCAGAGAAAACAGAGTTTTTTTCCCCAAGACTTTATCTAAAACAATAATTATATAAATATATGGTATATTATTGCAATAAATTGAACAATAATGTCTATGTATCGCACATCCATAGCAAATACATATATATATATCAGTTATTAAATTCACCTAGCTGTGGAATATTCATTATTAAATATTAATTGAATTATAGATACTTTTCATAACAATGGACTAATTGGTAAAACAGTTATTCCTTTGTTGTTGTCGTCATTAACATGGGCGGGACTTGGTGCTGTCTGGGACCTACGTCACAGACATAATCCAATCAACGGCGCGTATTCACCCCACTGACGTCATATACAAAGGACCGATAACATGTCGTCTGGGTGAAGAAGGAGCGAGCAGCTAGCGAGGAGGCAAACTGAAGCGTCCTACTCTCGAAGTTAATAAGGAGGACATGTCTTCTCGGCTCCTCTGTCTGTCCACACAGCCCATGAACTACTGATTCCGTTAAAGTGGACATTTAGCCGGAACCACGCTTCTGACAAAGTAATGACTGATTCCCGTCACGGAAGTAGGACAACAAAAGTAGCTAGCTCGGCTGCTAGCTGTCGTTAGCAAAGGAGTTCTTTGTTTTGTTTCCCCGTGTAAACATGGACAGGAACTAGTCCGGATGTTGTGCTTTGTCGTTCAGCGGTTTCTCAGCCATGTATCTGGTGTCTTCTGATATTACATTCATGGTTTCTGGAGGAGTACGAGGACAAATCTAACATTAGCCAACGAGAGCAACTTTAGCAACAACAAGAAGATCAGGTTGCTTTAGTTTTTTTGTTTTGTTGTCTTTTTTTGTTGTTGACGTCGGCCAGGAGGACGGGAGCGGAGACACGAAGACATGGGCAACTGTCTCAAGTCTCCCACGTCGGACGACATCTCTCTGCTCCATGAATCCCAGTCGGACAGAGCGAGCTTCGGGGACGGGATGGATCCGGACCTCGAACCACCTCCTCCGTACCAGGTCAGAGGCTGTAAACACACACATGCTGAAGTATGAGCTTATTGATGCACGTTTCTGACACATATGTGACAAACTGTCAGCTCAGATCTTGTAAGATAAGCCTCCATATGTCAAGACACAGCAGGTTGTCTCCCTAAACAAACAGTGGGTGTGTGTCATCGTCCCAGAACAGCTGTTCAGACCAGACAGCTGCTTCTACCTCCCACTCCACCTCTGTGTAAGTGAGCTGGTATTTGGAGGATAACCTGTGTTCATTTGGTTGGTTTCTGTTTCTCTCTGTGTGTGACCAGGAGCAGGCTCACATTCCCATCTACCACCCCACACCCAGCCAGGCCCGTCTGGCCACCCAGCTGACAGAGGAGGAGCAGATTCGCATAGCTCAGCGCATCGGCCTCATCCAGCACCTCCCGAAGGGCGTCTATGATGGAGGAAAAGACGGCTCCGAGAAGAAGATCAGAGAGTGAGTGTGTCCCATTACTGCGTCTGAGGTCATCCACAGGGGGAGAAGCACTTGAGACTGGGGTAAAATGGTTGTGCAAAGTAGTTGTGTGCTGTAATGATCAGCTGATAAATCAACAGCAGACTAATTAAATTAATATCCTTTCCAGACATGAATTAAATCCACAAAGGTTCATCCCTCTTCCTCAGAATTACACACTGCCTTAAAATTAATTGGATTAAAGGTTCAGTGTGTAGATTTGAGTGACATCTAGTGGTGAAGTTGCATATTGCAGCTGAATACCCCGCACCTTTCCTCTCTACAATGTAAGAAACAAAGCAGTAATATATAACACCAGCCTTCAACTCCTCTACATTATTGGACAGCTAATACTGTACAGCTAATATTGACTAAAGCTTTAAATATCCATTATTAGCTTTTTTTTATTCTAATGTCACTGTAATGTGAAGCTCTGGAAATTCAAGTTATTTGAAGGTGTCTTGGGCTCTTGGAAAGAGAGATTATATATTGTTTAACCTGTAAAGCTGCCCTAGATTTTTTAACCCCTTGCAGCCCTAATACCATTAACAATATTTGTAATGTGGTTATAATGGCAGAGGAGAAGCAACCAGTAGTTTCAGTTCTATTCAGGCAGATTAACACTCAGATCAATTTTGATTATATATATTTTAGTCTGTAATAGATAAAACCCAAATTAGTGTGATGTTTTTGGTATAGTTTCGACATTTGTTTTGTCACGTTTACAAACAGAAAGGCAGCTAATCGACACTTTGACAGAACCAGAGAACATTAAATCAATCAATCAGAGAACTGTCAATATTGTTTCTGAGCTTCCTGTTGTTCAATTATCTATTTAAAGGACTACTTTCCAGTTCTTCATAGCTGTAATGTGTATTTTTACACAGCTACTACTGACAGCTGTGAAGTTATATAAAAACTCACGACAATGTTGAACATCTGGGACGTGACGTGTTTAACCCCTTCACTTCCTCTCTCCTCAGGTGTGTGATCTGCATGCTGGACTTTGTGTACGGCGACCCCATCCGGTTCCTGCCCTGTATGCACATCTACCACACGGACTGTATAGACGACTGGCTGATGAGATCCTTCACCTGCCCCTCCTGCATGGAGCCTGTGGATGCCGCCCTGCTCTCCACCTACGAGACCCACTGATTCTTCACCCCCTCCTCCCCCACGCTTACATCAAACACGGCCCCTCCGACCCCGCACACAAACCCTACAACTGCCCTCTTTATAGAGCCTGAGGAATTGGGGGGAAAAAAAAAAAATAGGTTGGCTGTTGTATTGCACTTTGAAAATTACCAATTTTACTCACCCAATGTTGGCCTTCCATGTCCCCCAAGTCAGAATAAGCTGGTCTTAAAAACATCAGCTACACAAGTCAGTGAGAGACTGTTTCAAGTCGACCCTCCATGATTGTGTTTGTGTGTGTTTGTTGTGTCGAAGCCGCAGCCTGCGTTGACGGTGAGCACATGGGATTTTCTTTTCGACCTGTGTGATTGGGGAGGGGGTTTATGACTTTGCATTTCCACTTGAGCCGGCCTCAGTGGTGTTTCTCCTCAGCTGACACCATTTCACCGTCATTCCCGGTTAATCATAATGTAAATGGACGAGTAGGTTAACTTAATTATTGACCAAAACGTTAAAGGGTGTCGCTAGAAGTTTGTTGGATTAAAGTCGATGTTTCCGTGGCAACAGTGAGCAAAGACTTCGGCGTATTGATCTCCTGCAGACCCCACACTTTGGAAATGTGTGAACACACAACAGAAGAAAAAAGGAAGATTACAAAAAAAAGAATGCACGCACTTTACAGAAATCACCCAAAGTCTATAAGTACACATTCAGTCATAATGGAGGTCAAGTCCACATATTTGTCTTTGGCTTCTTCAAATAATCAGACTTTTAAAAAAAGCTTTGAGCTGAAGCAATGAGATGATGACGATGTGTAATATGAATGTGTCACCAGAGGGGGTGTAAAGTAAATGGCAGCCAGTGTAAAGGGCTCATTCGTGCATGGGCAGGTTGGATCAGTGAGTCCACATTAGAAAAATGCTTGCACACCCACACACACGTTTCATCTGATCCAGAGATTTGCACTTTACGTATAGGACAGTATCTAAAACAATATATTAATATATGTACCTTACAACCTTGCACTATCAATACTTCATTCCTCCGTTTCCTGAGATGCAACAGTTATATAGCTGATAAAACAGGTTGTCAGAGCTGTCAGTAGTCACTTACCACGTTGAAGTAAGCCCGACGATGTATATCATGAAGTCTGTGATTCAGTAGCGTGAGCCTCCGCTTTGCTCTGCTTACGTCTGGATTCTTGTGTGTTTTTATGTGTTAGTAAAGGGACAGAGGTTTGCTCGACGTTAAGGGAAACGTTTGACATTTCATTAGATCGGCTCCTTGAGTTTCTCACCAAGAGCCGGACCAGATTGACGCCGCTCTCGTCTGTGCAGCGAGAATGGAATTAGCGACAGTTAGCTTAGCTTACTGTAAAGACTGGGAAGAGAAGCTAGAGCAAAAACTAGCGAGAGGTAAATATGAAAATATGCCAACCCACAACAGTTTATTAATCCTGATACAGAAAGTAATGTCAAAATTGTATGATTTTGGTTTTACATGGAGTTGTGTGACGTTACACACAAAAAAAACTTGTAATAGGACAAATTCTACATTTTACATTTCATTTACACATTCAACAAATGACGTATAGCATATTAATTACTGAGTTGTGGTGGTGCTAGGATACTTCATTTTGATATTGACTTTTGAACAAAAGATTAAAGCTGCTTTCCCTCTGCTTCAAGATTTTGAGCTAAACTAAGCTCATTTTCTTGTAGCTTCATATTTATTGTTTGAAATAAGAGCAAATAAGTGTATTTCCCAAAATGTCAAACTATTTCTTTAAGAAAAACTCCAGAATGTTAGAGTTTGAATCCACATCCCTTTGTCACATTTTTCTTGTTACTCTACAATTATGCTTGTGTTGCTTTGTTTCAATTCAGTGTAGCAGAATAGTTACAAAAGTCAAACGGTTCTTTTGTGTATGTGGTAGTGTGGCTTTTCTTTATCTCTGTAACTTGTGTTTTATCTTTTACCTTCACATCTCCCACACATGTGTAACATCCATTGTGTATTAGGACAGTAAGTATATGACTATATTACACTGGTTGAAGCCTGGCTGTGCAAACCTCTGTCCCACCCGAATTTCCGTGTAATAGGACAAATTCTACATTTTACATTTCATTTACACATTCAACAAATGACGTATAGCATATTAATTACTGAGTTGTGGTGGTGCTAGGATACTTCATTTTGATATTGACTTTTGAACAAAAGGTTAAAGCTGCTTTCCCTCTGCTTCAAGATTTTGAGCTAAACTAAGCTCATTTTCTTGTAGCTTCATATTTATTGTTTGAAATAAGAGCAAATAAGTGTATTTCCCAAAATGTCAAACTATTTCTTTAAGAAAAACTCCAGAATGTTAGAGTTTGAATCCACATCCCTTTGTCACATTTTTCTTGTTACTCTACAATTATGCTTGTGTTGCTTTGTTTCAATTCAGTGTAGCAGAATAGTTACAAAAGTCAAACGGTTCTTTTGTGTATGTGGTAGTGTGGCTTTTCTTTATCTCTGTAACTTGTGTTTTATCTTTTACCTTCACATCTCCCACACATGTGTAACATCCATTGTGTATTAGGACAGTAAGTATATGACTATATTACACTGGTTGAAGCCTGGCTGTGCAAACCTCTGTCCCACCCGAATTTCCGCGTCTGAGCGACTTCTCTTTATGGTGTGATAGTCTGAACTGAGATATCAAGTTTTCCATTGAGCCTTCCCTTTGCTGTGTTTTTCAGCTTAAGTTTATTCTGAAAATGAATATTTCCTGTAATCTTATTTTTTTGTTCTTTTCCAAAGGCTGTAAAGCCCTCATGTAAAAAAATAAAAATAAACACAAAGAGAAATTGGTTTTGTTTAATACAAATAAAAGGAGTTAGGCATTTCAACAGGAGGAAAACAATCTGTGCTTGTGAAGAGGCCGATTTGTAACCCAATGATTATTAAGATGTGAGATTACTGAGCACACGATTGCAAAATATTTCTCTGAGCATTTCAATAATGAAATCCTAAAACCTGGCAGCGGCGCAGGAAACGTGACCGTGTAATCAGGGCTCTGTTGGACTGATGGAGCAAGCCAGCCAAAGCCATATTAGCTTTGTTTCCTTGTCTTGCATCAGCTGGAGACAGAACATGTGAGTCAAAATGTTTGTAATTAAAAAAATAAAATAATCAGAAGGTAAATCTGCGTGTGATGCCGACGAAAGATTAAACCAAATGGACACTTTGTTAATGTATGAATGAATCTGAAGGGTGGTGGGTTTATGACATCATACACAGGGGCTGCATTCATTTATATGCACATAATGAGAAAATAGATTGCAACATATTCTTTCTCTTTCTCTTTTTTTCTCTCAGCGTTAATCAGCTTTGCGGCACAGCGAGATCTGCGGGCGCTCACTCTTTTTAGATTAGATTCAAAGACTAACTTTGAGCAACACAATGAGGACAGACATGGAAAGGTCGCTTATTCAAATGTGGCCGTAATGAGATTTTGTGTGGCGACATATTAAATCTCTGCAAATATCTGAAGAATGTAGCCTGAAGGATTAACTGAAGCTTCAGTTGGTGCATCTGAAGAAAGGTTTGCTTGTTATATTCTATAAAGAAGAACTGCAGATTTAGATCAAGTCGTCAAAAAGAAAAGATAACATATTTTTGTCTGACTCGAACTGAAAGATCAGAGTCTGGAACTTTACGAATTTGCTGTTAAATATAAATCCTATAAATATTCACTTTCACAGGGCAAGACCCAAGATGAAGAACAGCACCACTGCTACCTTAAGTAGCTAATTAAAACTCCATAGGACACATCAATACAGAACAGTGACGTTTATTGATATTGATTATTTTATTTCTCCAAAATGAAATGTTAGTGACACATCACGTGAACCCATCCATTTCTTTTATTAAACCAATATTGACATTTTGAAGGACAGGACTTTTAAGCCTTTATTCAATATGACAGAATTAAGTTTGAAAGGGGGAAAGGGCCAGGTCGGCCTAGAACCTGCAGCCGCAGAGGACACACGCCTCCGTACATGCCCTCCTAGCCAGCTGAGCTCCCCAAAGATATGAAGTCTACTATGTTCAAGTTGGGACATCCTGATCTCGACTTTGAAGGGCCAAGGACGTCCTGAGAGTGTCGGTACATTAGGGTTTGTACATCCCGTGGAAGGTGACGGGGATGTCACACTCCACGTCTGCCCTGGCGACCTCCGACAGATCCTTGGCGTTGAGGATGAGGAGATACGCTGGCCTCTGGGCGCCGGGAGCCGCCACGATGGTCAACAGCACACCTGTCGACACATCACGGAGGTTAGCATTAGACACGTTTTGTCGTAGACAGCGTGGAAATAAAGATTACTGTGTTCATGGTGCTTGTGGCGCACCGTCATCCTCGTCCACTCCATCAGGAGTCTGGACGAACAGGGGCTCTGAGGGGTAGCAGTCTGGCTCCTGCCAAACCCAGGTCTCCCTGGACTTCACGTTCAACTTGCAGATCTGCACACAAGGACAAGAAAACAGTCACTGGAGCAGTTTGATTGACACACTCTTTACAACTGAAGGCCTTTCGTGAACATACCCTGTCTGGTATGAAATGGTTGAGACCCAAGCCGTAGGTATACGTGTAGTTCTTCCCTGCGTGTTTGCTGTAATTGATCTGAGGGAACTCAAACGCTAGGAAAAAATATTTATATGGTTAAATGGTGAAGATACTTTGCTGTATCAATTAAAAATGAACGTGTCGGATTAAAGTTTGATGGTTGTGTGGTCACCTTGGCGAGGTCCGGAGAACAGCACCTCGGGCTCCAGCCAGATGGTCCCGTCGGCGTGCATCACGGCTGTGGCTGTGGTGTACGGCAGACTGACCAGGTTCTTCCCTTGCTCCTCCTACATCCACACCGGGACAACATGAGAAGAGAAAACATCGACTCCATCTCAAGCAATTGTGGATGAGTAAGACCTGTGACTCACCTTGTGGACGTCCAGGGGAATCACGTATCTGCGGACTTCTGGCTGGGGCGCCATCATGGCCGCCTTCTTCACCTCGTCCCAGTTGGCTCTCAGGTTGGCCAGCCACAGGTAGTTGTAAACAAACTCAAATCTGCAAGAAAGAAGTGATGGTGAGTAACAAAGGTGAACCAAATTTGATATATGAGAAGTGAGCCACTCACCCTTTCCAAGCACACAGGTCAAAAACGATGAATCCTTGGTCCTCGTAGGTGTTGATGTGGTGAAACATGCCGATGGCCGCTCCTTTGAACTTGTGGTCGATGTACTCGCCCGGGCTTTTACTGGCAATGTGGAACAAGGTCTACAAAGAGTACGTCATTGTTAGTTTCGGGAGGTGGGCTGATGATAATTTAAAGGGTCAAACCACTAAAGACGTGGATCTACTCCTCGTTCTTACTCCTTGGCTCTCATTGGACTCAAAGCAGTCCATGTAGTTGGAGCCTCGGATGCTCCAGGCGCTCAGGAACTTCAGCAGGTTGATCTTCACCGGCGTCTCCACAAAGACAAAGTAGTTTTCTGACATGCCGAAGCTGAAATTAACGAGGGGAAGCCATTACAACTC
The DNA here is from genome assembly GCF_963576545.1 of Limanda limanda. Taxonomy (NCBI): domain Eukaryota; kingdom Metazoa; phylum Chordata; class Actinopteri; order Pleuronectiformes; family Pleuronectidae; genus Limanda; species Limanda limanda. The sequence goes on from NC_083648.1 coordinate 11,014,642, forward strand.
TCTGTGGCAACATCGAGGACCAATCAAATTGATTAAAAACTACACACCTGTGCACGTAGGAGGGCTTGAACCTCTCGGCGCTGGGGAACTGCACCACCACCTTGGACTTCTCGATGGGATCAGACTTATCTGAGAAAGAAAGGAGAGGTTGGGATGTTTGACACAAGTAATAAGTTGTTTTGGCCCCTGTTTGTTTGTTTGTCTGTTGCTCAGTTTGTTTGATTCTCAGCAGGATTACACAACAACTACACTACAGATTTTTACCAAACTTGGTAAAGGGATGGGTCATGGGCCAAGAAAGAACTAATTTAGTTTGTTGGAGATCCAGATTTTTTTTTAACTAACTTTGACAAGATTGACTTTTTTTTCCAGTTGTAAACCAGTATAATTTATGGTACAACTAGCTTTAAGGAGAGGTCCCTTCTGATGAAGTTCTTTGGTCCCTGTGACACCAATGCCGACCTTTCTGTGTTGGTGGGATCTTGACGATGTTGTAGGCCAGTGTGGCTCCTTTGCCCATGCAGTTTCCAATGTTGTACACCGTGCCATCATTTTCAATATGAGGGTGGGCCGTCACTCCATTAATGTTGATATAGTTGCACATATCAACCTGCAAAGAAAAACAACGACATTTTAATCTGCTTTGATATTGAGAAATGTCCATCAGATCATCTTTACTGTCACAAATTCTGTGATATTTCTGTATTGATGTACCTTCTTCAGCGTCTGCAAGGTGTCCGGGTCTACTTTAGTGATGAAGTTGGTTTCCGTCACAGCGTAGAAGTCCTCACCGATAGGGAAGACGTTCACCAGGCAGTTGTCTGTGACCTCAACACCCTTGAAGTACGAGAAAAACCTGGAAAAGAAATGACATATTTTAGAAAGCAGACACATGTTTGTCAGCAGGGAAAGGGAGAACAGAACCCTGAGGAAAATACATCACGATGGACAAAGATAAAATTGGGTTTGAGTTCTGCAGTGACTCACCTGGAGAAAATGTTCTTGCAGGGATCAGGATACGCAAACGTACCAAACTCAGTGATCACCACACGCTTCTCTGTGATGGCACGCACGTACGCATCTGTTTTGACAAACCTGACACAGAGGAGGGATTGAAATTTTTTATATTTTCACTTCAAAAACACAACATTACATTTACATTAAGTCAAACGGCAGATGCTTTCATCAAAAGAGACTTAAAACTGCGGGACATATCTATAGCTTCAGTACAGCTGGAGAGCTTGAAGTAAGAACAAGGCACTAAATCTGTTCGACAAGATAAAGTGTAAGAGATCAGATGAAGAAGCACACAGAGAATAAGTGCTAATGGCCATATTAGGGTGTAAGATGAAGGTTTGTATGAATGAATCTTTAAAGGTTTCACTGCTCATTCCTTAAATGTGCCATAGTGATTTAGTAACTGATCCGACAATGAATCATTTGTTTCTCATGTGTTACATGTCTTTATATCTGAAATCTCACCTCCCTCATGTGGTATATTCAATCTGCAGATGCAACTTCGCAACCAACAGTTGCTTTAAAACTCAATAAAATCTCCAAAATAATTTTTAAAAAAAACATAATTGGAAAACGTATTAGCCCTTCAGTAAATCACGACAGTGTAAGTCTTACTTTCGGAAGTAGGTAACTTGTCCGTTCTTGAAGTCAAATTTGTGCATGAGGGCCTGGCCATCGAAAAGGTGATAGAAAGGTTCATCTCCAACCTCGAAGAGTCCAGGTCCCAAACGAAGAAGACTTCCCTTCAGAAAGGAAGGAATCCTGCCTGTAAAATACCAACAGTAGGTTTAATTGAGAATTGGAGATTTATATAAAAAATGTCAAAGATTTTTTTTTTTTGTGTCTAAAAGAGGCAAACAAACCAGTGACAATTGCTGGAAGAGGCTCAGCCAGCTCCTCACACGTCTCAAAGATCTTCTTGTATCCACCAGCTGGGTGCTCGAATCTGTCGTCAGAAAGCAGAAAGACGTTGACAAACAGTGAAGTGAATTAAAGTGAATTAAACTCGAAAAAGCATCATAATCTGGATCGGGTCACACAGTTTGCAGAGTTCAGTGTGAACTTTCAAATCCTTCACGTGCTCCATCACAACCACTCAGGGTCACAGGGTCAAGTTGTCAAAACTTCTAAACAAAACATCATTGTCCTTTTGTCTGAATGTTCACAGTTTTCAAATATTTTAAGCCAGGTTGTTATCTTTTGATGATCAATATGAAATTTAAAATATTACACTAAAATGACAGAAAACCTTGAGAAACTCACCTGCTGACCATGTTGCCTTCTGGTTGTGGCAGCACACAAAACAAAGCTCTTGAGAAAAACCTCTGCTCACTTCTGAACTGGAAAGTCTCTGATCCCCCCCCTTGTGGATTGGGGGTATTTATTTGTCTGGTCGCCCTCACGGTGGCTGCAATCTGCGGCGTAAACCTTTACCCCCGGCCAATCATGTTGCACCATGAACAAGAATCCCATTGTGCCAATATCCTGTACTGGGTGACTCAATGGGTCGCCCCACTGAAACCGGATTTATAGCGAGAACATTTGTGACAGGGAAACATGTTCGGGAGAAGGTGTTGCAATGGTGCATGTGATTTTTCTTTTAAATTGAATCAATTGTTCAGAGGTTGTGCTTTAAGTTAAAGTTATGCTGAGTCATACTTAGTCCAGTATATATCAGAATGTTTATGTAGGGCAACCAATCAGCGTGAAGCCAATACAATAAACTACAGACCTAGACATGGATTAATGTTCTCTATGTCTGTGATGGAAGTTATATTTTTAACAATATAACGGCTGCATGTGTGCTTTTCTTTTAAATTGAGACAATTGTTCAAAAGTTGTGCTTTTAGTAATGCTGAGTCACACTAAGTGCAGTATATCAGAATGTTGATTTAGGACAACAAATCAGCATGAAGCAAATACTAAAAACTACAGAGCTGGACGTGAATTAATGTTCAATCTACATGCTAGATTCAAAGTTACATTTAACAGTACACAGGCTGCTTTTGTGTTAATTTGCTCCTTTTTAGATTTTTATAGTTAGGAATTCATCAACAGACCAACTGGGATTAAAACCACATTGTCCAAAAACCACCCTCTTTCTATTTCGGGACAAAAATACCTCCTCGTTTTTCGATTAAATGAGGATTTTCTGAGTCATAGAATCTGTAAACTATTGTGAAACGGTAAAGCAGTGAGCCTTTGCTGCTATAATTATGTGTTGTTGTGAAATGACTGTTACACTGCATGAAATGTGCCCAGTTCTTTAGTTGGAACACAAAATGACTTAATTTGCTTGTCTCGGTGGAGCTACAGGCCTAATCCAGGTGTAGGGATTATGTTCGACGTCGCCTGGAGACAAACGCTGTATTGTTCCTCCTGGGAAAATAACACCATTAGTAGAGAGAGTTTCGTCAGTGGCAGGGTTGTGGTGTGGCTCCCCCAAGCCAACACATGTGGACTGACTTTAACCAGCAACATGCAGCTGAAAGCTTTTTCTCTCTTCTCTTAAATTAAACTGAAGGATCAGTGGTAAAGAATGCAGAGAGGCTGGGAAAATATCAGTCGCACCTAGACTGAGTTATCTTTGCTCCCACAGAGAATTTAAAACAGGCAGGAGCCACAAAACAGGGAATTTGGCAGATATTTTATGAAAAAGCCAATAAAACTGTGATATAATAGACTATAAAAAACAAAGTGCATTTTGTCCCTGACTTCTCCCTGTGCAACTCTGTATTAATCTGCTGATATCCTTCTTTTTTCTCCAAATATATGAGTCATTGTGTGGTTTGTAAATCAACCAAAAGCCCAAACCTCAAAAGTAATACAAATGAAAACAGCTCAAAGGCTTAAATACTCACATTTATGAGCCTGGGACAATTAAACATTTGGTCTTTTTTACAGTAAAAGAACTCCAATAATTTTCACTATATATATTCACCAAATATCTTTCAAACAGCCAACTTATTTTTTCTTATTTATTTTGCCGACTGTTGGGTATAGTGTAATTTATAACAGCATCACATTAAGCTACAGCTGTTATCCAAGTGGTGGAGTTAAGACTGTTACCTCAGAAACATAGAGGAATAGAAGTAAATAGAAGAAAGAGAAGTAAAGTAGAAGTACCTCAAACTTGTATCTAACTAAAAGTACTCACTTAAACTGAGAACAATTTCTTTATATTGTGTTCATACTATATAATAGTATTAATGGTAACAGCATAATTTTTCATGCTTTATATATTGAATGAAATATAATAAACATGAGTTCACTGTATTTGATGTGATGTTCCACAGTTAGTTTTATTATCAAATGCCTTATCCCAGTCGTCATTGGCCTCTTTGTTTGCGTGTTGGAGAAGGAAGGGCGACCTCTGCTGGTTGTTAATTACTATAATAATAATAAAAAATTAATACATTTTATTTATTCAGAACCTTTCTTTCATAAAATTCAGCTCAAAGTGCTTCACAATGAAATCTGTTAAATAAGACTCATTAATAATAACTTGTTAGCAATAAAACAAATACATGTAAATCCAGTTTAAATGAACGAAATAAAAAAAATAAGAGAATGGTGTTGAAAAAAAGGATACAATTATTTAAAATTAAGACCAAACAAATATATCTTGAGTATTTTAAATCGATCAACAAAACTGACGAATACAGTTTTTTTTACATTTTTGGACTTCGCAGTTTACAGAAGCTCCTCCCCCCCGCGCATGCGCCATCTGCTCGGGACGAACTCAACATGGCGGCGAGGAGCAACAGCCTGTTGTTGTAGTTGAGGTTTTTCGCACCTGGCGAGCAAACTACACACAAACCCGCGGATCCCCCCGCCGCTGGACTCTGGTGACTTCCTCCTGAAGGGTGGTCTTTTACTCTAGTGTCGTTGTTTTTAGCCGTTTCCCGTCGTGACGATGAGTTACACCACGAAGGTGGTGCAGGTGACGAACGTGTCTCCGAGCACAACATCGGAGCAGATGCGGACGCTGTTCGGCTTCCTGGGGACCATCGAAGAGCTCAAGCTGTTTCCTCCAGAGTGAGTTCCCTTCGTGTTGGCTCGTTCCCAGATATCAGAGATTAGCTCACATGTTAGCTTGGTGGCTAGCTCAGCATTTGAAGCGGGACGCAGGGCCCATGCTAACCAGATGCTAACCAGATGCTAACAGTAACAAGCCCGTTGTTAGCTACATCCAGATCCACGATACTCCGACTCGATCGTGATCCACTAACGTACATTCATCTCTTGTGTTTAGTCTCTTGTTTACAGGCGTATTCGTTGTTCTATTATATTAACTACGTTACTGTGTATTCTAGTGCTTAATACTATACATTTATTTTCCGAGTATTTACGGTTTTTGCTACATTTTACGTTTATTACACTCAATTTGAGTTATTGTAATTCTTCGTATCTGCTTTATTGCTACTTTGCTGTATGAGTACATCTATCTATCTATATAAATTCGTTTCAGTGAATTGTTCTGTAAATATATCTTTCAATCAAGTGTCAGTTGAATAGTTAGATGCTCATCTTATTAACGATTACATGTTTTAGTTTAGGTTTAAATACTTGTTTTGTGGTTTGGCTAAAATAAAAATACAAAGGATCAAACCAAGGATCAAAGGATTTTATCATTCTGATTATCATACAAGACCACAAGTCATTTGAATTGACTGTTTTTAATCTACTCATGATGTTTTGGATAAATTGAGAAAAAGTGTGCCAGACAATCTGAAGTGAGGTCTGTTGACTGCTTGTTTTTTATGAACCTATATCAGAAATGCAAAGAACCTAAATAGGATAAACCATGAATCCTAACATTTTGTAACAGGAAGCCAGAATATGAGAGAAGGTTTTTTGATCGTTGCCTCTAAGGAAAGGAATTCCAGGCCAATAAATCCCTATTTAATGTCTGTGGTAGAAAGCCTGTTTGACCTGTTTTCCTAACAGACGTTTGACTTCCTCCACAGTGATTCTCAGATGCCGGTGACGTCTCGGGTTTGCTTCGTCAAGTTCCACGAGCCGGAGTCTGTCGGCGTGTCCCAGCATCTGACCAACACCGTGTTTGTGGACCGAGCGTTGATTGTGGTCCCGTTCGCTGAAGGTTTGTCTTGTTATTATTCCTGCGTATGAGTGGTCCTTGTTGATTGAATGGCATGAGTTGTGCCGATGTAATAAAGTAAAAACAATCTCATCTGCGCCATTTTTTGAAGTGTACAAGTCACCTTGACGCTTTGGAGATAATGTGAATGATACTGGTAATTCTCCTCCCTCCTATTGTTTTTAAGAAGCGTTACCAGCAGATACTGGCAGAGTTCTGGTATCCTGCGGTGGCACATTCTGTAAAACAATGGTTTGTTTTGCACCTAGAAAGCAGAATACCAAAGTTTGCCTTACAGACAGATAGCAGTTGAATATTCTCAAACTGTGGGCGCCGCAGACACCTAAGTACAGAAGTAAAGTTATTTAAATTCTTAACCACATGTTTTTTATCCCCGCCATATTGGACTATCCTGATAAACTTCTCTCTGTTATCTGTGTGTGTGTGTATGTGTGTGTGTGAGTGATTTTTGTAGTGAAGAAGGCAAAAGCAGCCCCCTCGTTGATGAAAGTGGTCCTCTGCCTGCCAACAGGGGATTGTAGACATTTGCTAAGGCCAACGACCATTCAAGCCCCCACCCCTCTCCTTCTGTGTCCTCTATTCTTTCTCTGCCCTCCCCTTTTCTCTGTTCTTCTCTCCAATTTATCTTTTCTAGGTGGTTTAGTTTAGAGAATAAAGGACAATCAAGGACTTAGCCTGAAACGGTGCTTATCGTGCACTACTTTTCAATGTTGCTGAGCCAGGATTTAATTTTATGGCCGAAGCTTTGTTCCTGAACAGATGAGGCTAGAAATATTCTTCATGTTTTGATGTCAACAAATTCTATGAAAAGACAAAAACACAATGGTACAGAAATCATATCAGGGAACCACACTGTTGCACTGGGTGATATTAAATGCTGGCACTATGGTTTATTTTGGGTTCATGACACAGGCACCATTCAGCTGCTGTAAATCCTTGGGCTCATGCACCAACTTTCTATGAGTCTGCCACTGAAAATAGTCCTGTTACCTACTGTTGGAATAATGCCTGCAGAAAAGTGCTACGGTTTTTATGTTTTTCATAAATCATTGAGCTTATTATAAAAAATGTAATTATATATCTGCTTTTGAAGATTTCAGTGGCATTGAATTGGATTTAGCTTCAAGCCACTGGCAGGATATCGACAGACTGATTATTTAAGACAAAGTTTGGGTCTTTGCAAGTATTTTAGTCTGCAGTAACCTAAAAAGACGATATACCCAGCCTCATTATTTTTAATTAAATGTTTAAATTTACATCTGAAATAAAATACATAACAACAATCAGTTGTATGGGTCTGGTAGAAAAAGGCTAAGGCCACAGCACGGACTCAGATGAAGGTTGGGATTTAAAGAGGTAAACAGTAATGTAACGGTTTAACCCCATCTCGTCATACGTTGTTCAAGACACCCACCCACCCGACAAGACACAATGTTGGTTCCATATTCTCTTTAACAGTGGTCTTCTTCTTTTGTTGTTGTGTTTTACAGTTCTTTTTCCTGGCTCAGCCAGTCCTGTATACCAGGCCCCGCTGAAAATACCATCCAACAGTTTTGTCTCCTCCAGCAATTTCTCTCTCCAGTGTGCTTCTTTGTTTGTATGTTGTCATTATTGTGTGTCTGTATCTATGTGAAAGAGCTGTTTTTTGCTGTGAGATGATTGTGAGGTGTTTTTATTTGTTCATATTGGGTCATTTTTAAACTAAATCAGAATCTTGTTACAAAGAAAAAAGAAATCATGCACTGTTAGAGCAGATAAATCAAACGAGTCATCGTCGGTCCAGGTTTGGTTAATTGATGCAGTGACAGCAGGTAAGAATGTCAGACTGATGATGTAACAGAGGACACTACTTACCCTGAATTCTGTTTGCCATTTAGTGAATAACACTTTATCCTCTGAAATGTGTTTTGGTAAGTAGACACTGTTAGCCTGTATAGTGTCTCTTTTCCCCCCCAAATCCCTAAATTTCTCTTTGTTGTGTGTATCTCGATTTCTCTCTGTGCTTTTAGTAGCGAAGCCGCCAACGTGAGTCGCTTGTTTCAGTAAACCTCTAAATGAAAATTGAGGGCACACCCAACTGGAGAAGCAGCAGTGCTTGCTAACGTTTGGTTCATGACTTAAAAAACACGTTCAGGTGATATATTCTTGGCAGTGTTCATTGGAGTAGTGTGATTTATTCCAGCAATAATTTGTCACTGCAATGATGATGATTTTGTTGAATTAAGGGAACTGATCTGTAAGTCTACCATGTTGATCCTAATTTGAAGAAATGCAGTGCGAACACTTGTTTTTTTCTTTGTCTTCAAAATGTGTCTCTACAGTTTGTTGTGTTCTTCCCTAATGCCTGATTTTATTTTCCTGATAGGATCTATTCCGGACGAGGCCAAAGCTTTGTCGCTGTTGGCGCCAGCAAATGCCGTCGCAGGAATTCTGCCGGGAGGAGGACTTCTTCCAACGCCCAACCCTATGGGGAATCAATCTGTAAGACTTAATACTCACTGTACCCACGAGTACAAATTCTCTGACCATTGGAAAATGAAATGTATAGATGATTTGATCAATCTTTTAGTTGAACACATTTATTCTGTAATTCCTGATTTACTGCCAACTTCCCAACCTGGGTCCTAGACCCTTCCTATGGGTCACAGGACGGGTTTGTGAGATGTATCATTGGAGACTAATTATGATTAAAGAAATAGTTATCCATGGCCATATCTCTCAGTATCGCTATTTCTACACCTGTGTGACATGAAAAAGAAGCTTACAAAACTAAATGACCTCTACATACTTGTTTCATTTTTCTTCCAGATGGGAGGGAACCCCTTTGGTGTGTCCATGGATGCAATGGCTGCATTTGGCTTCGGAGGATCTAATATGAATCCTCAGGTGAGACAGGGATTAGTATTTCCCCCCAAAGATCTACTATTTAAATGAATATGCAGTACATTTGATAATACACCTGCTCATGTTGGCCCTGTCTCTTCACAGGCTGCTGATCAGCTGTTACGGTTCATGACGGATCCAAAGTACGTTTGTATAAAGAAAGGTCCTTGTTGTCTGTAAACGACCCTGAAGGAGTTTGAAAGGATGAATTAAAGACATTGATGTTTGTAGTAATGGATATTCTTGTGTTTAGACTGAACCCTCTGGCTGCCGGCTTAAACCTGAATCAACACCTGAAGGCTGAGACATCTAATAAAGAAATCGAAGAGGCCATGAAGAGAGTGAGGGAAGCACAGTCGCTTATCTCGGCTGCTATTGAACCTGGAAGTAAGTGGACTGAAGTTGGAAGGACTTTCTTGCTGGGGAGTTGGCTTAGCATTCTGATAGTGTCTGTTTTGTCTACGCTGCATTGATGCAGTCATAATTTAGGTTACTGTATTTTTCACCTGGAAAATCTTTGCAAACGACGACTGTTTTTTGTCCTGCAGATAAGGAGAGCAAGAAGAAGCACTCTCGGTCCCGGTCGAGGTCCAGGAGGAAGTGGTCCAGGTCCCGCTCAAGGCACAGGTGAAATCTACCATTTATGTTGTGAACAGTTGAAAGGGGAAACTTTTCCAGCATACAAAAGTGTTAAATGGTTTGAACGTCTGTTTGCAGGCGAAGCAAAAGCAGATCAAAGCGTCGATCAAACTCGAGAAGCAGGAGGCGCTCAAAGAGCCCACGCAAGAGACATGACCGCTCCAGGGACAGAAGCAGGCGATCACAAAGCAAATCCAGGTGGATAAACTGTGTAAAAGGCTTCTGTTCCTCAACAGATCCACAGCCTGTCAGAAATATTAAAACATGACATTTATTTTCAGAGATAGAAAGAAAGAGGAAACTGGGCGAAGAAGTAACAAAACACCGCCGAAAAGCTACAGTACAGCCAGGAGGTCACGCAGTGCAGACAGGTGAGCACAGACCTGCTTCTTCATGTTCTCCAGCACAATGTTGTTAAACAGTTCTTCTGCTTCCAGGTCAGAAGTCAGTGTTGACCACAGTTTAACGTCTTGTTGTGCTTCTCAGGAGACGCAGGAGAAGTCGCAGCATCAGTCGGCCTGTTAAAAAGTCTCCGAAGAGGAAGAGCTCCAAGTCTCCATCTCCTAGGAGGTCAGCGTGTGGTGTGGATCTTCTGTAGATGATACATTGATGTTATACATTGACTATTTTGTTTGTGTTAAGTAATTGCTGCTTTAACGTTAGTCATTTTCAGTGAAAACAGATACAGAGTGTGATTGTCTGTTTGATTTGGTTTATTTTACATCTGTAGTTCTGTTCATTTGACTTTAACCAAGGAGAAAATATTGGCACATTTAGTTCACACTGACATTTTACAAATTAACCAAATACAGACGGATTGGTCTGGTTTGGTTCTGTCATTATATGAAATGTATTTTTTTGGATTTTCTGACACTAATTCAAAAACTAAACTGTCAAGAGAGCAATGTCTGTAAAACAACCACAGCAAAAAAGTTCAATGATTAACTTCAATACCTCTGCCTAGTTCCAACAGTCTCCTCAAATCCATCCAGCTGCACCAAACTGCACACACTCAGATATCAGTCCCCTAAATCTTTTTTTCATCTATATCCATGAATCATTCCCTGAGAAATTGGTGAAAATGTCCAAAGAAAAAAGAACACACCCTATTTTGCAATGTTTGTCGAAAGTGGAAATAAATATTCCTGGATCCGCTCTCTATATTCTGCCCCAAAATGTATGTATAGTTCCTTTGCATGAGTGAATCCTGGGTATTCAATGACAGGTTATGTATTTCCTTCTACAGGCACAAGAAGGAGAAGAAAAGGGACAAGGAAAAGGAGAAAGATCGCAGGAGTGATAAAGATCGTACTCGCGAGGAACACGATCACTCCAGCAGCAAGAAAAAGAGAAGTAAAGACAAAGAAAGAGAGTACGAGAGGAAATCAGATGGTGACGCAGGAGATGTTAAGGTTGGTTATAGTATCTTTCATTCTAATGCATCATCATCTAGATAGAGATGTTAAAAATGTCACATCCGTCGGTTTCCTGTCACAGATCACAAGGGATTACGACGAAGAGGAGCAAGGCTATGACAGCGCGAAGGAGAGGGAGGAGAGGAAGGACTCTGACGACTCGGCTCAGTCCCCTCGGTCGGTGGAAGGTAACGGCTCAGCGCGCTCCGTTAAACGGGCCAAAGTTAACGGTGCTGACGACCATCGGGAAGCAGACATGGACGTCAGTGACTGATTGGCCCGTCCTGCTTCGTCCCACATTATCCCTCTGTTTTGGTTGTTTAGTGTTACTTGTTTTCTCCTCACTGAAGTTTATCCAAAATGAAATGATGAAAAAGTGTGGCCCGAGATGTTTGATCCCGGCCTGTCGGTCCCTCTCCTGCGTTGTCACGTTGCTTTAAAGTGCCCGCGTGTGTTTAACCTCGCCGGATGCTGTTAGTTGAAACTGGAGGTAGGCTTGCTTTGCTTTCTTTAGCTTCTTCTTCATATGTTGTATCTTTACATGTTTTGTTCAGTGATGTGCTGTGACGCTCAGGCCTTGTCCCCCCCCCCCCATATGTTCGGAAACTTTTGCTTCGTGTCATTTGAAAGTGTTGATGTTTTATCAGGGATTTGTTTTTATAATAAAGCCTATTTGGTGAACAGAGACTTTGAATTCACCACTTTAACCACAATCTGCAGTGTGTCATTTATATTTACTGTTTGGACTCTTTTTATATTTGAATAGTAACTTTCAAGTCTTAGACGTTATGGGACATTTGGGGTTCAGTGTTTCACCGACTCGGACTCGAGGAGCCAGGGAACCGGACCACTGCTGTTTTGGTTAGTGGACGACTCAGCTAAATAAATATCTATAATCTAAAGCGGGTTGGGTTCGTCCTAACCCACATCACATCAAGATATTAAATGATAAAAGTACTAAATATTTAGTCTGTGCTTCATGTATTAATATTGATTTTCCTGTAAGTACCAGTGGTTATCTTTGAAAAACCCAAAGGGTTTGACAAACTCAACAGAAACACCCGTCAATACTGTATTTCCTACTTTACTACATATATCTGACAGCCTTACTTAAAAGTTAAGAAAATTCATGCAAAACCTTCTAGTTTATGTTCTGTGATCAAATGAATTACATATTGTTCCCATCAACTTGCTCAAGCAGTAAGGGTCACTTATTACTCAATAATTAAATCAAACCTCCGGCCTCCTGAACTTTTACTTTGAAGGTGAGCTGTCTCTCTGTCCCCCTCTGGATGTCCTCGTTCAAGTTTAGATTCTCAGGTTGACTTCTTCATGCACAGACTAGGTGAGGCCTCACTACTGCACCATCTACTGCACGAATCTACAACAAATCCCTGGATCTTTGCTGCTTAATTTCCATGTGATGTCCTGAGGCTGCCCCCTGCTGGCTGCTGGCTTCCTCTGCTGCTCTTGTTAAACATTTTATTACCTCCGCCAATGAGGTTACCCCCCCTTCCGTCCGTTCCTTTGTTGGTCTGCAGGATTACGTAAAAAACGACTGGATGGAAGATAGCGCAACGTGGTTGAAGGTCGCGTTATGGTTCAGAGAGGAACCCATTAAATTTTAAGGTGGATCCAGAAATTGTTTTCTCACTTCTTTTATCCCGAGAGATTGTGGAGAAAGATTTAACAATTCATGGATCCTGATGAAAGAAATCCGGCATATTTAGGGGACTGAAGTGTGAAAGCTGGTGCAGCTCGATTGAATTCCAGGGGAAAGTTGGGCCTTGGGCTGAGGTGTGCGCTCTGAGTGCCTGTGTAGTTCATGTTTATTTAATTTCATTATATTTTCATCCGAAAGGCTTCATGGTTTTGCGTTTAGAAAATGTCTTTTCATCATACTTGCACAAAGTCATTTGAAACATGATGCTGGTGCTTTATTTAAAGGGAAGTGAAGTAGGTATGGTTGCAGTACATATAAGCTGAAGCCAGAGACAACTCAGTGGATCAGATTATTTCCCATCTGGGCATTTTTGGGATATCCAGCAATATCAACTTCACAGCTTAGTTTACGCTCCTTGGGTTTAACACAAACAAACAGAAAAGAAATTATAGACGACCATCAAGGAGAGATTTTATAAGCACTAAAAGGTGTTTCAAAGTGTTAGTGTTACAATTTTTCTTTTATCTAAATACCAAGAAGTCTGCAGGTAATATAAGAAACGAACAGGGAATATATCTTAAAGATGCATGTGATCCAGTCGGCCGACACAGCCATTAGCATGCCTTAAATATACTTAATATCAGTGCTGTAATAAACAAAGAACAGTTTGACCTGATATCCCACCTGGGTTCTCTCCCGCACACAAACACAAGAACTTTTGATACAGCACAATAATCCATTCACGCTTGAGCACAGGATTCATACGAACACGACGCACATGGAGACAGCCGAGAGGTAACATGAGCGAACCTGAAAACACAGGAGGTTGCGTCCTGCGCAGGGAAAAAGGCTTAAATACTGAACAGTAAAGAATGTGGTTTCTTTTTTAATGCTAAACCTTCTCCCAGCTGGTTGAAAACATTCGTATGTACTGGAAACGTATTGCTACACAGTGTTACTCCTTTGAGTATCTATCTATCTCTTTTTATATATATATATACTCATGTATAATTCATATCATTTAAATCAATATTAAGCTCAGTTTGAGGTTATAGCAATACTTTTGATTCTCTCTGATGAGGCGTGTAGTATTTACAGATGGCCGTGTCAGTGCAGTGTCATAAATGAGAATTGAGTCCGTGGATATGAAACATGAGCTACACTAGATACTGTAGTAATGGGGATGAGGAGTCCGGTTCTCTGAGGATGTTCACAGCAGACGGCAGCAGCGTGAGCAGCAGATGTAACAGCGAGTACTATGAAAGCTGAAACGACCGCTGTTACGCATTTTTAAATCACACGCGAGATGGCGCTCTGTAACATCTGCTTGCATCGGTTTGCTTTGGATCCATCGACAAAAAACACTAAGTAGCGGATGACAGTAACTTAATCATAAGACCAGCTCAACAATACAGGATTCCCTCTTTTTGTGTTTCCCACTTCCCCCAAAACATATTTACTCGCTGGCCACTTCCTGTTCGTGTCAGTGGGGCTGTACTGGTCAGAGGTCTGGGAAGCGACTGGGATCCTCCTTGAATTGAGAGGGGATGGTGAAGATTGACTCTTCGAATTTGTCGTAGCGAAATTCCTGAAAGGTGACAGTGGCTGTGATGGTGGGGAAGACGGGGATGTCTGCGGGAATAGGAGGCAGAGAAGAAATCAAATTAGATAGTGATGGTTCTCTTGAAGCTCAGGAACACATTAGTGGACCGGTGCTAACTTACCAAGTTTGACTGGAAACCCAGGCGGAAGTTTCATCTGAACAAACTCTCGGAGTTTGTTGAAGTGCTTGAACGGGGCGATGACCTCCAACACGTTTAGTAACCTGCAGGCAGCGGAAAGTCAGTGAGTCAGCAGTTTATTTTAGCTATAAAAGTACAGACAACCTCCCGAAATATCAACAAAGCAAAGGAGAACATTGTACATTGAGATCTTGGGTAAAGATAAAACACTGACATTTATAACGTTTTCGCTTTAGAAATGACTTTAATGATTAATTGATAATCAAAATAGTTGATTCATTTTCTCTTGATGGGTTAATTCGTTAACTGAATAATTGCTCCAGTTTGTTGAATATTTATAGCTACATAGTTAATAATATACTAAAGGAGCGAGCTGAAGTTTTAAGTCAAGTCAGCATTCTCACTTATAAAACTCTCTATAACACAGAGCAGCTGTAAAAGAGTCTCTACAGTAACAAGCTCTTCAACACGCGAGGATCTGGTTCTGGTTCATAACATCTGTACAATGGCTGCATTGGTCTCTTTGGTGACACGATTTTAAAAAGCTCAGGATACAAAGGGGAAACAAATCATATTAAAAAAACATTAGCGTCATTAAAAGATGAGGTTTTATTGCTTCCTCCGCGAAGGTTGTTCATTCAGTAGAGGAGATAAAGCAATTTACTACATTATGTCCTGATAACATATCACAGTGATGTGTGTAACCCATTATGAACCACATCCTGTCTGAAGCCGACCTCGTCATCTACTCAACAAACCACGACTTGCTTTTTTCCGATCTTGTTTGTCTCTCACATTAAACATATATTCACATTCAGGAGACCACTCTGACTGCAGAAAATCAATACACAAATTATTTGTGAGTAGCTTAAGAAAAAGGGTCTAGATGAAAGAAATCTAAATGTACACATGACACGGTGAATAGGGAGGAGAAATAAATAATAATAATAATTTTTGCAGGGATCCACTCAGTGAAGTCCTCATGTGTACCTGGCCCGATTATCAGATCTGAATTATTTCTTCTCCACACTCGCCTTTTTCTAAACTCCCCGGTGCATGCGGGTGTATTCACCCAGGATCAATGCGTGCAGAAAGCTTTGTAAATAGATCTGAGGAGGGAGAGGGATGTGCTTACGACTCGATGCCCAGAGGGAATTCCTGGCTCATGGCTACAGTAGCTTTGAAGTTCTTCTTGCTTTCCTTGCACATAAGCTCTCTCCCAAGATGAGGTGGCCTGGAGGTGGGAAGAGACACAAAGACATTGCTTTTGAATTTCAAATTCAGAGTTAATGCAATTTTTCTCGTAGCTGCCCTGAATAAATTCCTAATCACGGTGAGGTCTAATTAAATCATAGAAAACACCAGATGCTTACTTTCCGTGCTCTGCTGTGATGTACTCTTCCCAAGAAAGAGTGTTTGGTGCTGGAGCCGTGAGAGAGAGCCTCCTCGCAGGCTGGGGGACAAGAACTCATCAGTCACTGGCACAATCACAATCATCCTCCCGCCTTCATCATTTATCATTAGTGAATCACGGTGGGACGGTGGCGTTCTTTCATCTCACCTCAAAGTTCTGTTCACTGATGCTGCCTCCTTTACTTAAGCTCTCCATGATGGCTTTGTTCCTCAGGATGTCCTCCTCGCTGAGGTGCTCCCGCCGCTTCCTGGACTCCAGCACCAGACCGTTTACCGAATAGAAGTCGGCTTCGAAGTTTCCAACTCTCTCCTGCACAGAGAAAAGACGAGCTTTCAGAATTGAGTCTTTGATTTTCTCCATCTTCTTTCATCCCTATCAGAATTCTCTGTAGGGGCTGTATGTAAAAGAATGCAAATGTGCGAGACAGTTGGTCTGACACTTTTCGGAAAACTTTTTCTCCTAGCCCCCTTGTCTGGATGTCTGGAGAATGTCCAAGTGAGCCCATGTGAGAATATGGCAGGGTAACTGTGTGGATGACATTTTCTTTTTGTTAACACGTCTGACCTGAACCTGACCAATCTCCTGCTGCATTCTTCATATGTGAAAGGCAAAGATCTGGAAACTGTCCGGATCCGATTCTCCAAAACATTTCAATTGACAAAATAAGTAAGACTGTGCTACAAAATCCATATAGAGAAATATCACTGAGAATTTCTTTTCTTTGGGGAACTCTGAAAAAAGCCTGGAGGTTTTGGGATTATATAAAGACTAGTCACTTATTTTTCCATTATTCTTAAATTTTTGATTGATTGCTGTGAAAACTGGATATAGTTCATCACTCCAGGGCTCTAAACAGAATTGAACTCTGGATTACAATTTACTCTGACTCTACTCATAACTCACTGTCACACGCAACCCACTCTATATAACCGTTTGTCATCATGTAGTTTTCACATTGTGTTTACATTCTGTGTCCAGCACTATAACATCATCAGCCTCACCGTTTTGTCCTCCCTGAAGAGCCAGCCGATCTGACTGCGGGAGAAACTGATGGACTTGGTCGACAGAGTCGCCGAGTAGACGTCACTGCTCATCAGAATGTCCACCTCTTCTTCAGTCTCCATCTCCGACTCCTTGGAGAGAATAGAACAAAGGAGAGTCAGGTCTCTCTGTTCATATTAAACACCTGATGACACACGGTGAAGCAGATGTGTGGCTCCTCCCCTCACTCACCTCGTGGTGTATTCTTTGGTACACTTTCGCTTCGTTGTCCAGAACCACAAAAGACTGGGAGGGGGCCGCGTCTCCGGTGAAGATGAAACTAAGATCTCCACGCTGACATTTCATATCATTGAAGTCGATGAGAGTGGTGTCGAGTCTAAATTAAAAGAGAGAGAGGAGACGAGAGGGTGATGAGAGCTGTGGAAATTGTTATGTCCTACTTTTTAGATCTAAAAGAAGTCCTCGACCTGGATATCGAACATTTGATGCATCAAACACTCAGTGCATCAAGTATCCTTCATTAGTACTAGCAACAAACTTAATATACCGAAGTATTTGCTCTATTACCTTATGTTGATGCCCTGCTTGTAGATTTTACAAGCATCAGACGGCAGCATCCGGGACAACAGAGGCACTGAAATATAGATGAATGAATACGTGAGAATAGATTCTAGTGTGGCTGACATTACACGGTTGTTCATGTTTTTTTCATTGAGAAAAGACAACGAGTCAGCGAAGTGAGTTCAAATTGGAGTTGGTCTTAATTTTGTTTGTGTGAAATAGGAAAGCTCACCCCAGCTCTGAAAATCCCAGTGCAGCTCCAGATAAAAGTCTCCAAGCTACAGAAAACAGACACATTTCCAATTAACAACTGAGGAAAATACAGCACAGTGAAGACCTCAGGGACCAACATACAAACCGAAGTCTGAGGACATTTTCAAACTCATTCTGTGTGTAAACATTAACCGATGCAGAATGATGTCATTTGCACACGTGTCTTTTGTGTGGCGGCAACATCTGGGAACGTGACGCCAGCTGTGATCCTCACCTCCCTCAGGGCTTTCAGTAATTTCGGCCTCTTGTCCTCCACAGTCTCCCTGGACTGCTGTTTTAATTTGCGCAGTATTGCAGTGACTGAGGAAAGAGGGGAGAAAAAAATATGGTCAGCTACACACACTCACACCAATATAATGCTTCACATTAAAGGGAATGTTCTCAATTTATTTACCCTTAAAACAACCAGTCACTTTGCTTCAGCCCACTTTATTTCTCTAACCTGAGTGCACGCAATTGGTTCAACTCTGTGAGGTTAAAACTGCTTTGTTCAATTAATTTCCTGTCAGTGTCTCGTAGTCCACCATCCTCCCGGCAACCTGGCAAAGACTGAGCTGCTGCATCACAATTTATATGCAGTTCTTTTTTTTCCATCACCTTTGCTTCTTTTTTTTACCCATTTGTTACATTTTCATATCTTTGAATCTCTAAAATATCCAATTCTGAAGAGTTGACATTCGATTTCAGTTTATGGGGGAGAGGAGATTCATTGAGAGAGAAAGAGAAAGCGACGGAGAGCTTTGAGTTTTTGTGTATTCGTTTCACAACCAGTCAATGGGATTTAACTAGTCCCCAGTTAAAGCAGGCGCACTGTTCGTTATGGAGATTTACGGTTTAATATGTGAGGGAGCATCACTCCTCTGCTTCATCTCATTTCTGTGAGTTAGCTATGCTTCAGTGGCAGTGATTGGATCAGCTACTTCTCACAAAATGAGCGGCGACCACTTAACGATATGAACTGAAAGCCCCAATAAACCAGCCTATCCAGGGTGAATCCTGGTCGTTGTGACCAGGGTGAAAATACTGGACGTGACTGAGGAGAAAGAAGTGCTGACAGGACACTAGCTGTGCTCAGGGAGTTGGTCATTGAGCACACACACACACACACACACACAGTGAGCAAGCTGCTGACGCATTGTGCACATGTGTAAGAGCGAAAGGTGATGACTGATGAGGACACTGCAGTGTTTCATGAGCAGCTGTTACGCACGCAACCGATATTAAAGACACATTATTCTGCATGTGTCCCTCTCACAAGGTGATCACCAGCAGTGTGCTGCCTTTTATTTGACCAGAGATCTAAACCCTAACACCCCACTGTCGCTCCGGTTTGACTTTCTTTGCATGTCCTTGCGGATGCTGTGGATGCAGCAAGCCCCCCCCCCCTCCCCCTCTTTGCTTC
Organism: Limanda limanda; assembly: GCF_963576545.1. Taxonomy (NCBI): domain Eukaryota; kingdom Metazoa; phylum Chordata; class Actinopteri; order Pleuronectiformes; family Pleuronectidae; genus Limanda; species Limanda limanda. Next base: position 11,033,775 of record NC_083648.1, read on the forward strand.
GCTGCCTCCCCTTCACCCATGTGAGTGATGTGACCTTCTCAGATCAAAACTCCTGGTCTCAGTCCCGAGCCAGCCTGCCACAGCAGGCACGGAGAGCTGAGACGCATACTAACAAGGCTGGGGGTCATCTCTCAAACTGCTGAGCCTCACAGCTTCCATCGGAGGAAACAGAAGAAGATGCTGATAGTTCACAGTTTTGTTATCTACACAGCCAAACAGCGACAACTCAAACTAGTGATCTCAGCCTAGTCAAAAAAACTGATATACGATTCATTGGACATACACATCTTCATCGTTTCTTTAATCGTTAGTAAATTTCAAAAAATATTAACAAAGCGACCGAATAGGGTCAGAAAAGAGAATCTCTGAGGTATTAGCTGGTGCCTTTCACATGCCATTTGACTGTTTTCACTGGATGTCAGATTTAAAAGCTGTTTGGTGATCAGGCTGTAAGCTCGGGCTTCCTCACACTAAGCCATTGTTCAGGCTCCGTTCCAACCATCTGGATGACGACTGCTGACAGAAATATCACATCCCGCTTTTTTAGCTGCACTGACCAGACAGCAGTTGCATCTTTGGTTACACATACTTTATTAAATGGCTCATGAAAGGTTGTTCAAACATTCACACTCATGATGTGATAACCAACAGTATTCAGCCCTGTTCCTTTTTTGCAGAATTTCTGAAGCCAATACGAAAAGAAATTGGAATTCACTAGTAATCTATACATTATAAGCATTATGCCATCTTAAGATTTTCTCTGTAACTTGAATGAGGTTACATTTTTGACCAGTTCAACCGAATTTGTCTCCGTATCACAGAAGAAACTCCATCAGACAGCAGTCGGCTGACTGTCCAAACCTTGAGGATGCATCACTGCAGGAATCCCACTGAGATAGTAGAGACATGTCACAGTATGTAAAATGCAGGAGCACTGTTCACATCACTTACTCATTTGCCTGTCACCATAGCTGATGGCTTCTGCCAGAGGACTCCATCCCAGTGCGTTCTTTATCTTTACAGGTGCATTGTGGGCCAGCAGCAGGAGGGCACATTCTGAAAGGAAAAGTTGAAAATGATCACAGATACTCTGGGCACACTCAACGTGTTTTTATTTTGTAACCTTTTTTTTTTTTTTTAAAGAACACAACTATGAGTAAATGTCGATCTTTTAATATTAACTTTATAACACAGTCTGGATAAAAGGTGACTAAGATTTAACAGACGAATAAACTTAAAGTGATAATAAACGTAGAACTCCTGTTCACTGAGGATTCATAACAGTCAGCATCAGCTACAGGAAGCTATGACTTCACTTTCTGCAAGAGGGATCCCATCTTTGATGCTTTTCCTATTTGCCCCTGTGAGATCTTCTGCATTTATTTACTTTTAACTTTTAGAGTATGTATATAATAATAATGATAAGTATCTCCAGTGTGCATAATCATGATGAAATGACTATACAGGCTACAAATGGATCAACATTTGAAGTTAGTTCTTACAAATTAAGGCACACTCAAGAGGGGCTGGTGAATCAGCATCAGCATCCACTACTTAGTTGCAGCCAATTTTTCTAATCAATTAAGGACACATCTGCAGAATAAATCAGCTGAGAAGTAGAGCAGCTAATCTAATCTAAATAAAGGCAGGACACCACATCACTAAACCATGTCTTAATGAATTAGCACTGAACCTGTATTTGATCAAGATGGTATATCTTCTGACTGCACTGTGTGTAATCTGCAATTTATAGCAGTTTCCTTAACCTCCTTTATACGTATTCTATGTTATTCCGCTGGAGAGGTCAGAAAATACACGCTGAGCGCTGCAGGAGTACAGATGCTATTTCAAGAATAGCAGACCTGACTGTGCTTAAAAATGGCCTTTTAATGAGGGTGTCTAAAAGTGTTATGCCACCCAGACACAAAGCAGATTGAGAGCAATTTGCTGGGCTCAAATCGAGTCTGGTAGATTATCATCTCAGAAGCATTCGGTTCCTTTTTGGTTCTATGAAAAACAAGTTGTAGGGTACAGGTCTACATGACCACTAATCATGAGTCCATATTGATAATTACCACAATGAATGTCACATTCATAAAATTTGTTAAGTTTAAAGACTTTAAGACTTTAAAGATTTTTGGTCGAGAGTGAAGATTGTGGTTCTAAACCATTTATTACACTTTTATGAAGGAGATGTAGATCAACCATGTGTTACACCTCATCAATAAATACAAATAGCATTAAATCAATATATATAGCGCTTTTGCCATATTGCTATTGAATGATTTTGCCATAATTATTGACATTTTTCAGCCTTTTCAGTCCAGCCCTACTAAGTTAAATACATTTGATCACGCGAATGTTAATATTTACCTTTGTGGCCCAGCATCAGAGCCAGGTGCAGAGGTGTGTTCCCTGAGAGAGGAGAGACACAATGAGTACACATCCATACAAACAACTAACCCCCCCCCACACACACACAAGTAAAGATACGTTGTGTTGTGCTTTCCAACACAATGAACTCAGGGAAAGCACAACAGGAGCCCATATCTCACCGTGCACGTCCTTCTGAGAGATGCTGTGGGTCCGGATGAGAGAGGAGAGCCGACGCACGTCTGCCTTGAACACGCACTCGTGAACGGGGAACTCCAGCTCCTCCTTGGTGAGGATGATGGGGTTCTGGTTGTTGTCATGGACCACGGTGCCGCTGAGGTTGTTCGCATTGAGCTGCTGTGGGGAGGGCTTCACGGACTTCTGGAAAGCCCGGTTGGACTTGAACAGGTTGCCGGTTCCGTTGGGGATGGTCTCGTTGGAGGTCTCGTCGTGCGGGTCCCTCCTCTCCTCGTTCTTGTTGGGCTTGTTGTTGTGGTCCTTGCGCAGGGCGCGGATCTTTTCGCCCGTCATGGTCACTGGTCTTATGAATCTGTAATAACTGCGCTACAAGGCTGGTGGATTCAAAAAAACGAGAGCTAGTCTGCATTAGCAATAAAAGCTAATGTGAGTTAAATCCGAGGGGTTGAGCTACGCGTGTTGTTTTAGCTGGTGATGCGTTCAAGTACCGTTACACCTGCTGCCCGGCTCCGCAGCTAGCGTTAGCCGCTAGTAGCTAGCTTAGCTCACAATGAAACCTGGATGCGATGGGTGCGGCGATGCAAACAGAGAATAACGTTAAAAAAAAACAAAAACGCACATACGGAATTAACACGCGGGAATGAATGAGAACAAGCAGCTACAACGACTACATCGTCATCTCCGTCACCTGCTTTTAAAAATAGCATCGAGTCAATTCGCTTTGTGGCCAAATTCAGACAAATTCAGATGAACCTGCGGAACTAACGTCCCCTGCTAGCTGGCTAGTATCGCGAGGTTTCCCAGACTGGACGAGAGTTGGAGGAGGTCGCAGCTGTGGCGTCATCTCTACGCGACGCGGGTATCTTTCGTGTTGCACTGTTAGCGAGCAGCTAGCTAGCTCACCCTGTGTGTTTTCTGGTCTTAAAATATGGCACCGACGAAGAAGGTGAAGAAGGTGGTGAACCAGGAGGAGCTGCGGCGCCTGATGCGGCAGAAACAGAGACAGACGACGGATAAGAAGCGCGTCGAGTCCCCGTTCGCGAAGTACAACAGCCTGGAGCACCTGAGCTGCGTGCTGTGCGGGGTGCAGGTGAAGTCCGACCTGCTGTGGCCGGCTCACGTCCTCGGGAAGCAGCACAAAGAGAAGGTGGCGGAGCTGAAGGTGGCGAAGAGTCAACCCATGCCTCCACCGAGCCAGCCGCTGAAGAGGAGGGCGCCGGACAGCGGGGACGGCAAAGGGAAGAAGGCGAAAGCAGCAGCGGCGGCCGCGGGGCAGTCTGAGTCCGGGCTGCCGGGGGATTTCTTCGAGCGACCCGGAGAGAAGGCAGCTGGTTCTGCTCCTAAATCTGCAGGGTTGAGTCTCCTGGCTGGAGTATATGGAGATGATGATGATGATGATGAAGCGGATGCTGGAGAGGGAAGTCAAGCAGGAACCTCAAAGCCTGCTGCCCCGAAGGCTGAAGCTGCAGGGCTGCCATCGGACTTCTTTGACAGCTCCATCCCGTCCACACCCTCCGTCTCCCATTCCGGATCCATCCACAAAGCAGAAGTGACGGAGAAGAGCCAGAACAAGAAAGAGGCCAACAAGATGGAGATGGCCGAGGCGCTGCCGGAGGGCTTCTTCGACGACCCGGTGCGAGATGCGAAAGTGCGCAAGGTGGATGCTCCCCAGGATCAGATGGACAAGGAGTGGGACGAGTTCCAGAAGGAGATCAGACAGGTGAACACCAAGTCCGATGCCATCGTGGCTGAGGACGACGAGGAGGGACGTCTGGAGCGACAGATCGACGAAATCGATGAACAGATTCAGTGTTACAAGAGGGTTGAGCTGCTGAGGGACAAGCGCGATGTGGTGAAAAAACAACCTCTGTCCAGGAGTGATGAACAAATGGAGACCGAGGACATGATTGAGGATGAAGAGGGGGACGAAGAGGAGCTGCTGGGCCTTCTGTCCGGGGACTGGAGGGCTAAGGGGGCACTGGCATAAAGTTCTGTTAAACATTTTGTCCAAAATGTTTTCAAAGTGTTTGAGATATTTTTTTGTACATGCTCTAAATCTGTAAATATGTTTGTTAATGGAAACTCGTGTCGTCCTTTTTTGTGTATATTTTCAAACTGGGTTTAATAATGATGAGGTGATTCTGGCAAAACATGCACCTCCACAAGTTAAGGCTTCTCACTTTGTGGCTCAAAAGCACGAGAAACAAATCTTTTAACTTTGTCTTTATTAACTGATGCTGACACGGAAAAAAACACACATTCATAAAATCTCTGTCAGTAGCAGCATGATCCCAAATCTAAGTCACGATGGCCAAAGCTACTTAACATTCTCAGCTCAACTAACCATTGTCCTGCAAAAACAAGTTGTTGATAATGATCTGTTCATGTTACATTATAAGCAACATGCAAAGCACAACAGAATTATTTTTTTTAAATATACAATGAGGCCGTTGCAAAACCTTTCCCTACTCAACCCCTTTCAAAAGATAATTGGCAGAGGATACGTTTGCACCATTTTGACAGTACAATGTTTGATTACAACAAACTTGTCATATAAATGATGCACCTTTAATTAGGTCCATAAAAATGTATTAAATGAATCAAGTAAAGAGTGATAATCAGTGCTTCTTATACTACCTGTTACACATCGTGGGTTAGCGGTGTCTGTCTACTGCAATTTCTATCCAGCAACATCTACGTATTTTGTTATTGCTACATATGCCTCAGGAGTTACCAGTTCACCATTCTCTCCAGGTGACTCAAAGTGTTCATAGCCCTTCACATCTTTAAAGAACTGAAAACTGCAACAACAAGCACAAAAACAAAAAATCTACAATTGGACTAAACACACAATCACAACTAACTGAGGATAAATGAGATGAACACTCAACAGAAAGAAGAAATCTGAAAACTTGGATTCAGCTTAGAAAAGAGTATACAAAAACCTTTACTGTGATACTGGACTGGGTTTCAGATAAGTTAGGAAATTGTCTAAAAACAAAACCCACCCTCACAATAAGTCAGTTTCTAGTAGTCATTTGAAAACATTCATAAAATTCTATGCGGAGTTCTATAAATAAGGTTTGTTTGAGTTGTACCAGGTGATGACAGCCTCTCAAGAACCTAAACGCATTGTTACATCAAGATGGTTAAAAAGAACAAAACACAGGCGCAGATTAACAGCAAGTTTGAGAACGGACTGGAAAACCCGATTCAAAATAAATCACACTTTCTTTTCATTGTTAATAGACGCAAACCAATAGATTTGCTAAAATAAGAGCTGAATATTCTGCATATGGAGTAATGTTAAAATGTTAATGTTTCTGGGGCCGAGATCGTGCTGAGATGGACTGAAGCAAGGGAGGGGGGGTGAGTGTGGGCATGCCAGTGCCACTGTTCCACAATCAGTATGATAAATATTCAGTTCACAAAAGTGCAGCAATTACAGAAGCGGGACAGGAACTCGGAACAGCCCTGACCCCACTGGGCTTCAATACTGTTCACTGCAGTCAATGACATTGTGCTCACAGGCCCACAGCTGCTCTCAGCTCCATCAGGGAGAACCTCTGGTCCCCGTCATGGTCAAAGCAGTCCAAGGTATGAGCATCAGGTGCTGATGTTCCAAATACTTTCTTCAGATCCTGGTAAGTTAATCCGCGTAAACTATGTCCGACACCTGCCTGCTGGAAGATGTCCTCCAAATCTGTGGATAAAAACAGGTATTTTTATTCTGAAAGGAAAAAAAGCAGGTTGTCGATGTGGTCGCTGCACAATCACATAAACTTGCAGCCATTTAAGTAAAAGTTAGATATTTTTTTGAAATGCATGTATTTGAAGATCTATGTCCCTCTCATACCTGTGCAGTAAATTTAAAGCAACACTGTGTAACGTTTACTTAGCAACAGCGCCCCCTGCAGCCACGTGTAATGTTCCTGCTCAAGTCTCACTTGCTGAACTGAGACCCTGAATGTGAAATAGTGGTGATACTTGCTGTAGCTCTGTCTATAGGGAAAATGTTGCCAGAAAAAAACAAGTGCAAAAATGGCATGTTGCTGCTTCTCAGGGAACTGTGTCTATTATTTGGCAGTTATGTCTTGAACTCTGGTCGTCAAGGAGCAGTTGCCACACAACTTGCAGACTTTTGATATTATAGCTGTTTGTTTACAATACAGGTATCTAACTTGTTATCAGAATCCTGGCAAGAGAGCAAAAAAGCTTTTCCAGAAACGTCACACTATTCCTTTGACGAATGCTGAGATAAAACAGTGTGCAGTAGTAGTGTGCACCTTTCAGGGAGCTGACACCAGGCAGGGACACCCTCTTTGAGCATCTTGTCTTGTTTCTGTGGGCATATCTCTTGGAGCGTTTAGGAGTTAAGAAGCGTGGACGTCTGCTTGTGTGCGGCTCCGGCAGTGGCGTGGACATCTCTGTGAATGAGATCAAATGTAATAAGAAAAGATAAAATTGCAACATGGTCAAATCCAGTGACAGCCTGCTTGATTGAACACTGTACCCTGCAAATCTCCAGGTGTTGCTTTAGTCGTACTGGCTTCTTGCACCGTCTCAGCTGCTGGAGTCTCACTCGTGGTTGCCGGTTGAATTGCTGCGTCATCATCCTTTAACTGTAAAAGAGATGGATGTTTTTTTTACTCTCTGTCTTGCCACAAAAGCTTAATTCTTAAAATGCAGAGAGTAAGCCGTGACTCACGCTTTGTTTGGACCCGTTCTCTAATGAGACCACTCTCTGACGAAGATCTGCCACTGTAGACAGGAGGACATGGATCTGCTCAGCAGTCCACACGTGGTGCTGCTCCTCCGACTTGTTAGTCTCACCCACTTCTTTCTTCAGGTCTGTTAGGTCCTATGACAAAAAAAATAAAAAAGTTTATCTACCAGAAATGTACTGTTTGATGGGATTTCTTGCTTCTAAGACAAGTGCAATTATGAAAAATGTAATATTGGATCAGGTGTCATGTTTTTGGCAGATTAGACTGGAAGACAATTAAGAGTGAATCCTTGTTATACATGTTCACAAATTCAATTTGACAATGTACCTTCTAACCTTAAGTAATGAGACTTCAGAGAGCTCAGCATTCAAGCGACTCATCCCAACATCCCGTAATAATTGAGTTCACTGTTAAAAATATATATAAATATACAAGAGTATAATTATTTGGTCCTCCTCTTTCCCACATCCTGTTGTGCTTGTTAAAAATAAGAAACAATCCACAGACGCTTCACATATTCGCCCTAGTTTCACTCCAAAAACTAAAGCATCTCCACTCCCAAAAATAGAGTGTCACTTGTTTCATGTATCATGAATAAAAACCCAATGCATGGATCCCAGAGATGACAGGACCCTCTTAACCCGGGGACTTTCAATGTAGCCTGACAAGAACTGCAAAAACACAACAAATTAATCTAGAAGTTCACTGCTGATGTTGGTTTGGATGCATGCAACAGTTACGCAATGAACCCCATCAGCAACAGAGTCATCTTTGCCATATGTAAGTGGATTTGCATCAATTCCCAGTGAGATAAACATGCCAAAAGGAGGCGCATTATGCAAATAAGTAATTAAAGACCAGTAGATCAAGATATTCAGCGTGTTTGCTTCAGCACAATGTACTGTTCTGTTTTCCTTACACACCCCACACGTTCAAACATGAATGATGAATGGGGAGATAAACAGCCTCCAGCTATATCTGCCGAGAACATAGAGAGGAAAATATAAAAAGACAAGCTGTCAAACAACATAAGTTAAATCCAGTTTTGACACAGGCTCATGAAAAATCCATCCTCTTTGCTCGTGTGAGAAACCAGAGCGTGCAGAGCGATGCTACTTACAAAGCAACATAGCTTGTGTTTCTCTGTGATGTTTGTCAGCTGGCCAAAACACTGTATTGACTTCTCAATAGTTTCACACACACAGTCTGACAAATCTCTCTGAAGCGCTCAGGCTATTCTCACAGACTTCCTCCGTCTCACTTCATTTATTTATCAACGCAGTGACTGAAGAATGGAAACAGCCACAGACGCTGATTCATTGTAGGATATAAATGAATGATAGTATGGGCCAAAGATACACCCAAAGATAAACAGATGGAAACAAAAGAATAAACATTCTTCAGGTGCTGGACTCCTTTTTTAAGGCAACAACACGCTTTAGTTGTGTGACTGGATCATGCACAATTGTGATGACCTCTGAGACTTGATCTGTCTACAGACATAAAAAACACCTGCTGAAGTCCGAAGTGCCCTCTGTCATAGTTCCTGTTGTAGAAAGTTAATCTAGGATGCAGTTTTACCACCTGCTGTTTCAGAAGCTGCTGTCACGGCTGGTAAATAAACATTAACAATAGCTGGGGATAACATATATATGTATTTTTTTTAAACAAACCCTAATATCCTAGTCAATAAAACATTAAGTGGAATTTCTTCAAGATAAACGGAAACATTTCACAGGATTTCAAAAAATCTGCAGAAGAAACATCAGAGTATCATGTATTTCCATCGACATGTGCTGTGCAAACATTAGAGTTAGTTCATCAGGATCTCTAGTGGGTTTATAGTAGAAAAAGAGAGCCTGACAAAATGAAATAATTAAAAGATTGCCAGTGAATTCTTAATAACATTTAAGTCACATTTATGATTTACTTTCTAACATTTAGATTTTATTCACGCTGCGATTGTTCCACTTCAGCCAAGCGTAAACATTTTTCAGAGTCATATACCTACACAAACAGGGGGAGGGAACACCCACCTTGTGTTATAACAAGGTAGTTGAGTCTTCACTGGAAAAAAGAAACACTTAAATCATCACCGACTTGTATTTACCGTTTTCTTCTTTGAGTCATCGTCACTCTTCTGGTTTTCCAGAGCAGACTGCATCGTCTTCACGTCGTGCTGGACACTTGTGAGTGTGCTGCCGATTGTAGCAACACTCTGGAAAAGAAAGATACTTTGTGAGGTCAGGTGGGACATTAAAAACGTTCTCTTTTAAATCCATTTTGCTTTGTCTTTACCTTTTGAAGCTCTTCAACTGTTGTAGGAAGGCTGATCAAATCAGCGGCCGATTTCAAGTTGGCCTTCAAATGGTTTACGGCCGAGTCCAACAAACTGATCTGCAGGAGTCAAATGATACAAAGTATTCAGTTACAACTCCGAGTAGGGTTGAGCAATCAGACCAATGCTCTTCCAACATCAACAACTTTTTTTTCCAAGCGAATCCTAGAGATCATCACCAATCTTAAAATTCAGTCTTCCCTAATATCATGGATCCATCGCACATTCACAATCCAACACAATGATTCCCTCCTAGACGGCTGTTCTGATTATATTCATGATATCACATGTTTCTAAAGGATGCTTCTAAGGGAACATGCCAAGATTGGACCATTCAGTTCAACACTGAGGTGGTCAATATTTTACTCGGGTGTTTAAAAACTCAGTCCTGTGTGACATCTCTCTTTACAAATATATGTGTAATGGAAGCCTTGTGTAACAGTTATACAGTCGGTCATTGTATTACGAGCTCCACCCATAACTTCAGACTAAAACTGATTTGGAAACGCAGCAATAGAGAGTAAAATTACATGCAAATTCCTTCTTAAACCGATTTATGAAGTAGCTGGTTTCCATTCACTTGCACAGCACCATGTTGCAATTTAATGTAGGAAAAATAAAAGGTATTACTAAATTTGGCATCGTTTCTATTCTATTTGTTATCTATTTAAAAAGGGACTGTCGGCAGCAAAGTGCATGTAACTCGTATCAGTCTGACTCATACACTGTGACACTGTGAATGTATAGGTGGCTTCAGCCCCTCCAGGCAACACTTCAAACTCACCTTCCTGTTCATTTCTGTCAGGTTAGACCAGAGTTTGCTCAGCCCCTTGTCCCCGTTCTCAATGTCATCCAGCTTCCTCTGCTTGTTTTTCAGGTCCTCGCTGAGTTTTGGTATTTCAGTGGATGACACCTTCTGACTGGACTCCACTGTTACAAAAACAAGTTCATAGCAATGTTAAAAAACAGATGAGTGCAGGACTGTGTTTACCAGGTATATAACAGGTTCAAGTGTCCAAAGGGCACTGAGCTTTTTATGACCATCACAAAGTAAGTGTTGGTGAATGATGTTTGTCTTACTGCTGTGCAGCTTTTCTTTCAGCGAGTCCAGATCTTCTTTCAGGGCAATCTGCATCCATATGAGTCCAGCACAGGCCATGACACATGCAGCTAATATGATGAACAGAAACAAGGGGTAGCACACATTGCAGCACTGCGTGTAGCTTCTCCTGTGAAAAGAAGGAACATGGGTAACGTTAGACATTGCTGCTTCACAGCCTCTTTCATTATTAATGAGGGAGATATTTTTAGAAGACTGCATGCTGTCATGGGAATTATGAGTTCTACTGGTAAACACTGGTGTTAAAAACATGGGCTGGCGCATACTGCATCATCATATAATACTCAAGCTGCACGTATAACAGATTATTCTGAATTTGGATGAAATCAAGGCCTGACAATCTTTTTAGTGTGTAAGATGTACCAACTGTTTTATGTTACTTAAGCAACCACTAATAATTATAACTTTGGTCAATGGTCGATTTTCTTCTGTATTTGTTTGTGTGATCGTGAGCAGGAATACGCAAAAACCTACTCAACAGATATCCAGAAAATTTTGTTGCAGATCCGGTTTAGGGGGCGGTTCCCTAACGCTTTACTGTCTTAAACATTGTGTGATAAAGTTTTCAACTTCTCATGGATTTCTCAAAGAATAGTTAATGGATATTTCATTCAATTTAGAATGAGTGTTTTCACTTTGTTGCTGATCCAATTAAAAAGCCTGACCTAGATAACTTAAATGTGGATTCACAATGGGGACTGCTGGGCCTGAGTGGAAGTTATTATTTTCTCTATGAACTAAATCATTGTTGTGTCTTAAATGCCAGAAAATAAATCCAGTTATGTAGCTTCCAACAACCTTTGGTAATGGATTTTAGTGGCATCCAAAACACAATTAAATCCTGCTTACTATCATGAACTTGCACATGACAAAGAAAAATACCAATATAAGTATAACAGGTGTTTTTTGCAGTCGATTAACCAAGTAGTCTGATTTACTCTTGAGAATAATAATGATTTTGGATATTTTAAGTCTTTAGAAACTACAGTTATGTGTATTTTAACCAGGAGAGAATTAAAACACCAAATTCCACACTCGTGTTATTCCAGGGACCACTCACTTCCCGAAGTTGGCCGCTTCGCTCATGGTGTTGAACTCGTCGTCGTCGGAGCTGGACTCGGACTCGGAGTCCGGCGGCTCGGTTCGGAGCAGCCGGTGCCCGGAGCCCTTCTTGGGCTTCTTCCTCTTGCTGTCCCCGAGTCCGATCAGCGCGTTCAGCTCCTTCCTCTTCTTCATCTTCTTCTGCGGCGTCAGCGAACCCGCCGAGCCCGACTTGAACCCGACTAGATCCAATGCTTGGTCCAGTTTGCTGGATGTTGACGTGCGGCTAGCGGCTAAGCTAACCGAGCGTCCGAGCTGCTAGCTTGAAAATGTCAACCACGCAAATGCGGTGTCGGAGATAAACACATCGGACTGTGGTCGCTGAATTCACTCCTCACCTCGTCCACACCACGGTGCTGTCCTCTTGTCTCCTCTTGTCTCACTGTCCACGACGAGCAGCCGGGCGATCACATATGTTACCTGAGCTAGCGCCTTGCTAACGGAGGCTAACAGCGGCTGGAGGACGCCACCGGGCTGTCACATCCTCCGGGAGAAGGTTCGTAGGGACCCGGTGCGACGTGAGTCCCTCTGGGAACCCGGCACACAGCGTGTAGATAGACGAATAGAACCCACGGTAAACCGGGTCACCGAACCGGAATACGCTACAGGAGCTGTATGAGCCGCTGCTTGATGCTGCTGCTGTGTGTTGTGTGGGCAGGGGCGTCCCGAGTAACCTCACTCCTGATTGGTGCAGGAGACGAGCTACAACTTCCTGTGTTTGGGCCAGAGACTCACACGCAGCACAACACCATGCAACACAACACTATGCAACACAACACCATCACCTTCCCAGACACACACACACCTCTGGTACTGGACGTGTTGCAGGTATCTGTTGTCATTTGGAGTCGAATTGTGTTTGTGGCTTTAGTGTCTGAAGGTTTTTTTTACATGTCTCTGCTGTCATTTTGTGTAGGTGTCTTTTCGTGGCCCCTTTTTGTCATTCTGCAGTTGCTGTGGTCAAGTTACGTGTCTATTTTTTTTTTTTTGTATCTCTTTGCATTTGTTTGTATGTCTCTGAATTTGTTGTTTATCTTCAAGGTAGTTTGTGTCAATATTTGGTCACGTTTGCACGTCGTAATCATTGTTTTGTGTGTCTTCTGTCATTTTGAGTGTCCCTTAGGTGATTTTGGGTATCATTGCAGGTGTTAAGTGTGTCTTTGTGTGTCTTTCGTCAATTGTAGTGTCCCTGTAGTCCTTTTGTGTCTGTTTTTCATGTCTCAGTAATTATATTGTGTCCCTTTGCAGTTGTTTTCTGAGTCTTGGGTCATTTTGAGTGTCTCTTAGGTCATTTTGGGTATCTGCGCAGGTTCTAAGTGTCTCTTTGTGGTTGTGCTGTGTCTCTTAGTATTTAAAATGTGTGATTTTGGTCTCTCTGTAATCATGATGATATATCTCACTGTTTTCAGAATGATGAAAACTAATAAGTACATTAGTCACGAAAACAATCAGCAAATCAATCATTAAAATGATAATTTGATTAAATGTTTGTAAATAATCGTACAAACTTAGCTGCAATAGAATACTTTTCGGTTTTTTATTACTTCATTGAACCTTGAAGTCAGCCTCATGACTAAGAAATGTAATTATTCTACTGAGCAGAATTAAAGCAGTGGGTCACTTCGTGCAAAATCACCGAACACAAACAGATGAGGTGTCAAACTGTTGAATGATTTAAGGAGAATTCTCAAAACCTCACAAACACTGAAATCAATTTAACATTCACAGCAGGAAATAAATGATATTGTCATGGGGACTGACAGTGGGTTGTTTGGCTATTAGACAACTGTCAGACTGATTTTTCATCTTGATCTTGGCACCAGCACAGGACAACAGCACAGTTACACTATAAAAAACTATATTGCAAGGCTTACATAGTATTTGGGAAACAGTGGGTACATTGTAACTTAAAAATGTATACACTATAATGAGGACAAGTTAGAAAAACACTGAAAGTCAAGGTAACTTACTGCACAAGATTTTTTAATTTTGCCTAATTCCAAACTCCTAGGTTTGTTAAGTTACTTTGTTACATCGCTGTAATTATTCTATATGTATGTAGCATACATTGATTGTGATATATATTGATGTTGGAAAATATCAATATTACAATAAATATACAAATGATCAGCTTATCAATTATTTGTTTAAGAGCTGCAGCAATTAGTATTGTCTATCATCAATCAATCAATCAATCTGTGGATAAAAGGAAAAGCAGTAAATGGAGCCAATAGAACCAACTCATATTTCTTCTTTTTCAATAATAAACTCCCTCAACAATAAATCAGTCTTATTGCTGTAACTACAGTATGTAGTGAGCTGTAGCCGACTTGTATTGTTATATCTAAAGGTTAGTCCTCAGACCATTGTGCTCTTTAAGCCATTTTGTTTTGGAGATTGCACCACATTTTATAAAAATGGGATTACATTTTGTTTTGTTTGAGTTTGCCAATTCCAGCGGGGGTCTTCCAGCAATCGAGCTCACCTGGAGCGCCATTGGGCCGACCCAGCAAGATACAGGAGTTGAGTAGAAGTAAAAGTAGAAGTGGGGGTCTCTGCAGTCTGGCCTTTAGCTCGCTTCCATTGAAAAGGGACTCCCACTGGCCTGCTCCTGGCTTTGAAAATATGCTCCTTTATGTGCCTGCCCCCTCTTACTGCCGCAGCACAATACTGGTAATAATGACATTGAATGAAAATGGCCACACTGGGCCAATTTACAAACACACAAAGGAATTGAGATGCTCCTCAGCTTCCCAGTATGAGTTTGGTTATTGAGCTGCAAGATATGAGGCCGACTGCTGATGCTTTATTATCCCTCAAAAAATAATTTCTCATGGCAATGCTTGTCAGTTCGCAATAATAGCAGGAAGCCACCCAGACAAATACAAAGCTAATATTATCATAGCCTCCACAGACTTGCGTGCAGAACATGCTATTCTACCACATTACTGTAATCCGGGAAGCGGGGACTGTATTGTTATGGATGCATTTGTTGTGGATCCAACGGTGTCATGTAGGTAGCAGAGCAACAATCAATCAGAGGCTGCTCTCCACTATAGGAACACCTGGTGAGGGGACATGCGTCACGCTGAGGGCCTGCGCAGACCCCCGCCAGCAGAAAGCTGCAAATCAAAGCATCGGAGGTGTTTCATGTCTGCGCCGGAGTCTCGCTTTTTCATCCAGGGTTAAGACTGAAAGGATGACACTTCAACTTATGGCTCCTCACATCTGCAGCCACGAGGTAGGGAGCATCAGGCACGATGAGCCCATGACTGTGATTACTACAAAACACTTGTTTTTTCACTTTGTTCACAGCAGGGTTACTCATATTCTCACCAGGAGTGATTCCTGCAAATGTCGGCCAGGGAGCTGCCTCGGGTGCTGACAGCCAGTGTTAATAGCGTTGGCATGATAGGAAATAGTGAATGGAATTGACTGCTAATTGAAGGCTTTCTTCTAACGCGCCAGACACGGCGTGAATACAAATTGTCATCAGTGGGAAGCAGGGCTGCGATTAGAATACCAATTTCTCCCACCAGGTAATTTTATCGTCTTCCGACCATTATGTTCGATGACTCAACAAGCAGACATGAGAGTTTCATCATGAAATATTTGCTTTCCCGGCTGACAGATGAAACGGGATCCTCTCGGTATGTAGAGCTGTGACACATTCTCCAGCCCATGAACTTTATCTCTGACAGCTGCCGCCTGGTGCTTCACAAGAAAACACATCATTTAAAGTAAAGCTTCTTTCTTCACTTCTTGCCAGTATTCGCTCTCTGTCCATTTTTTTGTTTGGGATGTTATTACAGTCCTTTCAAAATCATTTTTTCTCAAACATCATATTAGAACTGAGATACAGGCCCAACATGAACAAACAGTTTTATTGGAGGGGAGTTGTTTTGTCAGTAGCCTGCTTGAGATCTCTGAATCGTCAACCACAGCAATGACCTGCTCATCATTTGTGCTGCTGTAAACACATATGAGCTATTTCCACCAGATCAACCAATCACAGCCAAGGCGTCACCAATTAGTTAGTTAATCAATCAATCAGTTGATCATCAGGAAGTAGCTGAAAGTTTGGCTGCTTTTCCTTCAAGCGACGGTAATACCTTTAAAAGAAAAAAAACATTTTAAAGACAAAACGATTACCTTTCTCCCTGGTATTTCACACACAAAAAATTATTCAAGAAAATAATCTGAAGATTATAAGTAATGACAAGACGGTTTATGGTCCTGCACCTTACATTTGTTCAGCAGTGTGTATGTCAACTGAAAATGTCAGAAACACAGATATGGCAACTTTGGGTTCCAATTAACTTTTATTTTAACAATTGATTAATCAGCAGAATATCTTCCCAATTAAATAATAATTGTTTATTAATTGGTCTGAAAATGTTTGCAAAGGTTAAAACGCAAACTCATAAGCCCCAAGGAGATGTTTTCGAAAAGCTTGTTTTGTCCAAAAACAATCCAGTGCCTGCTAATATCCAGGACTCTGGTAAAGTTGGGACTTTTATGTTTTAGTAAAATCACATAAATGATTAATGAATCAACAAACTTGCTAGCCTCGTAATCATTTGTTGATTAATTAACCAATACATTTAATTTCTAAAGCAAAACTAAGTATATCTAAAATTTAGGGCCTCACTCGTAAAAGTTGATGTCATTTTCTTTCATTAAACAATCAAGATTCTTTTGACTCAAAACCTGGACACAAAGCTGAGCTGAGATTTCAAGGGTTAAGCTGAATGAATTAAATTCATGGATGTTTTTCTCTCTAACTTTAACTTTGATTGTTTTTTCATTTAATTATCAATATTTAATGCTCTAGAGAAATGTGGAGTTGGAGAAAACATATGAAGTTGCAGGTTCTCTTGTGCTTTACTGCTGCAGTGAGAATAAGAGCTGCTCAGATGCTCTGAATCAATTAGCATGTTTACGGCCTTGGGATGAATATTTATTCGGGATGCGTGTGAATTATTTAGACGTCTTCAAACTTTATCCTGTGCGATTCCTCCAAACCACTTGAGCTTGTGAAGTGCAAACAAATATCAACAACATGTCCAGAACGCGGCACGTTTTTCTGCTGCACATTCGACTCGCCGAGTGACACGAGAGGAGACAGACCCCACAAAAAAGTTGTCAGAGCAAAGAGTGATCGTTCTGCAGCATTTGAGTGCCCCCCCCCTCCCCCCACCCCACATGTCTCCTGTCAGTCAGCTTGTGGAGGCTTCAGATGTTGTACATAAAAAAAAAATCAGCTGTGGAATCAGCAGGGGGCAATGTTCTCACATCAAAGAATCCTAGGCATGCAGCATGAAGGCAACACTGGAGTCAAGGACACATGAGCTCAGAATCGCTGGCTTGGCTCAATCCGATGGCAGCAATGCAAATATTATTCATATCCAGCACAGCGGTCATCATTGATCATTTCTCTGCTGTAATATTTACTGCAGCATCTTGTGCAAATGGTCATATTATCATAAAGGGCTTGTGCACCTAAATATTTTACAAAGTGCCAGACTCGACATCAGCTACACACACAGTCAGCTGAGTTTATGGAGCAAAATGCATCTGAGATCATGTAATCATGATAACGCAATTCTAACATTCGCATTGTGAGTGTGGCTTGGAAATATTTTCAGTGTAAAAGCCCGAGACGGAGATGGGAGATGACAAATTCGCAACTATTTGTAATTCCCTCTGCGTAGAAGTGTCGTAAGTGTCGTAAGAAAAACGTATTGGACAGAAACGTCAAGATTTAACGATTCGCTCCACGTCTACTGGCAGAAAGCTCACTGTGGTGACACTTCACTGTACAGGCTGCCTCTGCAGAGATACAGCAAAGGCCTGATATAATCTGAAATGGATAAAAGAGAATAGATTAATACATTAAGCAAATGAAAGTGGTGAGAAAGAGGAGAGGAGTCAGACGGGGAGAATGTTTGCCGGCTGAATTCTATGGGAAATTCAGACAAAATGTGCAGAAAATTCCAGAGCATCTAGAATTTATTGTCTTAACGTATATTTTTTGCTGTAAACGTTTTATACAAGTCAACATGGAAACCTATACGACCCAGCTCTGGGCTATTACAGGTCTCCCAAACTGTGTGGTACAGCCGAGCGTAAGGCAGAAACATCAGACATTTTAAATTCAATGAGATTTAAGGATTGGTTTCACAGACAGACAGCCCAAGTTCTCTTTTTCAGTGTATTAGACCAGGATTAGTTTAATCCATGTCTGTGAAATAGGCCCTTCTTTTTCCTGGTAATGTCTTCAGTGCACTAGGTATCCACTTCTTCTTCCTCACTTTAACTTGTACTTTCTGAGGAGAAGCTGGAAAAGGGGACAGCACAAGTCCTTATGTGATGTTTTTTTTGCAGTCTGTTTTTCCAAATAAATGTTTTCCGGCATGTTTACTGATTCGGAGCATTGTCAAGAGAGGACGGAAAGAGAATAAAAGAAAAATGAATAGAAGGAGAATAAAAGAGGCAAACAGAAGGAGGAGAATAGAGCGAAACATCTGACATGCAGAGGAAATCAAAAAATGGAGGCGAGGGGTAGCAAAGCGTCTGGAGGGGAAAAAAACTCAGTGAAGTTTTGCAGATTTGATTAAAAACTGTTTATGTGAGTGATTAAAGCGGGATGGAGCAGGAACCGATTTTATCCGCAGATCGTAGAAGACAAAAACAATGCTAATTTTTTCTAAGGTGGAACAGGAGGTTTTTTTGCAGATACTGCACCTGTTTTTCCCCCACAAGCCCCTCAGAGTACACGCAGGGTGTAAATAGTAGTAAACAGAAATTCCGCTCTGGCCTAGATTCCTCTCACACTCAGGCTATTTTATAAAGTATACATCCAGCCTGCGCCACATCACACTCCCTTTACTGAAGCTCAGGAAGGGCTCCGGCCGAGCTGATGGGATTTTCCTCACTGTTGTTTTCAGTGTACAAACTCTCCATTGCTGTATTTTTATTCAATTATGTAGTTTCTATAAATTATTGTTTGCCTTCATGTTTCGTCCAGTGTCTTCTCTCTTATTGAAGTCTTCCCTGGGGTTCTCCTTCAAAATCTACGATTGCTTACATCTGTCTGTTGCATACCGAGTGGTTTCAGAAAAAAAAACCTCTCGAAGGCAAATGCAGACGGAGTTATGTTTTTCCTCAAAGACACAGAGTGAAATGTGACATCCTGCTCCACACTCTGTAATTTGTAAGTTGTATTGGCAGTTGCATATACTGGTGTTTATGTGTGTGTGTGTGTGTGTGTGTGTGTGTGTGTGTGTGTGTGTGTGTGTGTGTGTGTGTGTGTTTGTCTGTGTGTGTGTACTCACGGTGTGACATTTACAGTATGTAATTGTCTCCATGACAACATGTTATAAGTAACACGCTTTTTTAATTATTTATTAATTTGACTTAAAAATTAGAATTGAAAACTTCATAATTATTACTATTAGTAGTAGTAGTAGTAATTCAAAATTTTGGGGAATTGGCACATATCTGTTCGATTACCTACAAGGTATTTCCAATTTTCCTCAAAATATTCCCTAATTTTCCCAAAGCGTAGAGTATGTGTAACTGAAATTATCCGTGTTTGTGTTTGTGTGTGTGTGTGTGTGTACTAGCAGTCTTTTTCAGAGTAGTCTTTTACAGTTATTGTCTCCTTGACAACCATAAGTAGCAGGTTGTAAAAGTCCTGAATTCCAAATGTCTCTAATGTAAAATATTGAGCTGAAAAATTACCAAAAGTACCTAAAGTCAAGTACTTATTAAACATAGTGACCCCTCTCAGATACACAAGATATAACTGGGTTATAACTATTGATGTATTAATGTGTTGTTAAAGATGAGTCTACTTTGAACCACTTGGAAGCTTCAACTGAAGGAATACATTTATACATACATGAATATAAAACATACATATATATAAAAAAAATTGTTTCAACATCTTTAAGGTGTAACAAAAGCTGTGGAATAAAGGTTGTGGAGTAAAAACATTAAATATTTCCCTAAAAACACAAATATTTAGAGATTTAGAAAATACAATACTTTTCTAATTTAAATGTCTGGATGTTTTAGTGAAAGACTGTTTCAGAGAAGGAGTAATATGTTTTGCACAAAGTTCCTCCTGATTACTGAAAGAAAATAATTAATAATAAGTCTTAAGTAAACAAAAAAACGTGTTTGCAAATAGGTGTATGTGTGTATTAACTGCTTTGTAAGAGATTAGAGATTTAACTGAATACTTTGCCCTTGTAAATTATTCAGCTTAACATTAATTAATAATTCTACTAAGTCAAACACAAAATGTCAACTGTAAGTGTGGGAATTCAAAAAGCTAGACTCATTGATAGTAACTGAGTTCTGGCTGTTAAATTGCCCTTTTCATTCACAAAGACTTTACACATGTGGTGTTTGAACGGACAGGAACATCTGCTCAGTGTTAATGCAGCCTGCACCTGACTGGAGAAATCAAGCGGGTTTCACCGTAAATAATGGTCTAATCATATCCATGCACACGCTCAAGGAATCATTTAAGTCTTATTATAGTATTTTAGCTCTAATTGTGAATTTGTTTGTACATTGTGAGAGAGAAATGAGGCCAGTCCACCAGCCCGAGTCTCTTCCTGTGTAGACAAACGGAAAAGCGGCAAAAATAGATTTTAGTTTTGCCTTCAAAAAGTCATCGTAGTGGCTGAAACTGACACGGATGTGTTTGGAAAAGATTGAAAAAAAATATCCTTTTTGTGTGTCTCCGACATCGTGCTGTTCCTGCATGTGAAAGCTTCACTGTGCTGTTATTTGCTTGTTTGTGGTCCGCTCGTGCGCTCGCCAGATCCCTGCAAGTCTCCCTCAGTCTCGACCATTTATGAGCTGCCTTTTTTTCCCCCTTAGAGCCATTGTTGACTGGAGGCTTGTGGGATGTCCAATGCATGAAAAGCGCAGGAGGGTCGTCTGTTTATGAGACACTGGAGCCATCATGCCTAGCAAGGACAATCACAGAAGCACCCTCTGCGCCGCTTATTCCTGCAAAGCATCGGCTCTGCCTGCTTTCTTCTGCAAAACCACAGCCACGTGCCTCTGATTCACAGTCTGTACATTCACTTTCATGGATGTTGTAACGCCTCTAATGATATTTACACTTTTATTGCGTTCAGTAAGGGTGTGCCCCAGTTACGAAAAAAAATTGTTTTTATTGTAGATAATGCAGATGAAACAGAAAGAAAATAGTTATGTACCATCGTAATTTTCCATCCATCGCATG
Organism: Limanda limanda; assembly: GCF_963576545.1. NCBI lineage: Eukaryota > Metazoa > Chordata > Actinopteri > Pleuronectiformes > Pleuronectidae > Limanda > Limanda limanda. The sequence goes on from NC_083648.1 coordinate 11,054,900, forward strand.
CTAAATCAAATTAGCTTCTTACTCATGTTGAGGTGCAGGCAGCGCTGTTTAGGCTCTTTGTGCTTGGCTGTATTCATCCACTGTCAAGCTGTGGTTGATCTGCAATTCTCTTTGTAGCAGATCCTCTCCCAGCAACTACGATCCATACGCACAAGGGAGAAACCTTGACGAGGCGCATGAGAAGGAAACCAGCACATTGGGGTATGACTAAAACCTTCAAAGCATTCTCCATCAGCCAGATCTTTCTCTTTTTTGTGTGATTCAGCCTAAAGTACAGATGAGTAGCACATGGGAAAGGATTGTCTTTATTTTCTGCAGCATGTGTTATTTGTGTTTCTCCGGACCTTGAGGTTCATGGAGCCCCCGCAAAATGAAGTGCGAGCGCGCATGCAGCTGCCAGACGGCGCGTAGAGGAGAAATACTGGCTCCTCTGATGAGGTCGAGAGGAAAAGACACATTTTTGAAAGGAGAAAGGAAATAAGAGGATTAGGGCCGATAATGTGTGTGCGACCTCCCACTAGGACAAAGTGTGCCCTGGTGCAGAATACCTGTGGTTCGTGAGGGGGGTTGTTTACAATGTGTTCACAGTCACAAGACAAAAGAGGAGGATTCAATTGGTTTGTGGAGGTTGAGCTAGTGGCAGATGTGCTGATCTTCATTAAACGCACTCTTATAGCACAGAGGGTCATTGGCAGTTTGAAGTGTAGATGACTGACAACTGCTCAGGTTTCATTTATTTTCTGTAGTAAATATACATCCTTAAAGACACTGTAATTTAAAAAGAATTAAAGAAAAAATCATTACTACTGAATTGGTTACAAATGCCAATAAGTGAATGTTGAAACCTTGAACTCAGTTTGGCTGTTAGAGCAGTTTTTAAAAAAGAGGAGATTTATCACTTAATTCAATAGCCAGCAAGTGTGAAAAATGATCTGAGAACTGTCGTTATCAAAGACGACATCTTTCAGTTCTAAATCCCAGTGCTCGTCGCCATGTGCAAAGAATTTACTTCAAACCTTGTGTTTGGACTCCTTTCCAACAAAAAATCTCAAGCTGTTATTCTCAAGGTTAACTTGGTCCACATTTTTGCAATTGAAGTAATTAACAAACTTAGCGGAACACATGTTTATTTGCTTTAAAAGACAGAGTAGCCAAATGTAGTGGAGTTGCGCTATTATGAAATCCAGGTAATAAAAGGTCTGATTGATGAAGACGTTGGCAGAGCAGTGCAAATTGCTCTCTTGCCATATTTACATTCGATAAATCACTGCCTGCGGAATGAGTGATTTAGCGTTTGTGCAGTGCACAAATACTAATAAGACATAAATAAATAAAATGAGGGAAAGGTGATTATGAATGTCTGTTTGGATTTTGTAGCAGGAAGACTCTGTCGTAAGTGTTCCAGAATTTTGTGTGAGCTCCCCCTTGCCAAGTCTCTATCTAAGTCATATCAGATGTTTGGGTTTTATTGGGACTTAAAATAGTTATTAGCCTGAGCGCAAACTCTGCTGGATTTATCTCCTTCTAAATACAGAGCCACACAATAATGAGAGAATCTGCTCCTTCCATTAACCACTTCTCCGTCTTTAAATCGAAAACTCTCCCTCTTCGATTTACAACTAGCAGGTGATGTGATAGTCAATACAAGACGCAGAAAATCTCTTGAAACGATTTGTATCCTTGGATTTCGGCAGAGATAAGATATAAAGAAAAGAGTTTACAGAGCCAGTTTTATTCAAACTGAGCTGTTAAAGTGTCTTCTCCAGTGGATTATAGGAAAATGAACAATAAAGACACAGCAGCTCCACCATTCCTGTGAATCGGTGCAGACGATTCGTTCAGACTCGACTGACAATCTGCAGCAAGAGGGATTATGGGGGAAGGCGGAGAATTCATGGCGTCTACTGCGTTTTTCCTAAATTACACCATGCGGGTCATTTCCATAGGGGACAGAAATCAGGCCTCCAGTGTATCTAATTTGAAAAGCAACAGAAATAGACCATCGCTGTCAGGCAGAACCCCAACTGCTGCCTTTGGTCGACATCCTCTGCTTCTATCGGAAAACTCTGACAATGTCTCAATGTGAAAACTCTTAATGGAGATACAATATGTATTCATTCTCCATCGCGGAATCGTTTCATTTAGATTGGTTGATCAATAAGAAATGAATCGGCAGCATTTTTCATAATTGATTAATCGCTGTGAGTCTGTCTGTTCTGGTTCCAGAGTCTCCAATGTCCCAGCTGTTCTCCCTTTCTCTGCTTTATATGATTATGAACTAAACTTCTTTGAGCTTAGGACTGTTGGTTCGGATGAAACACGGCATTTGACAGGACGTCGGCTTGGAAATTCAGATGGATATGTCTTTAACCCAATCAATCAGTCAAGTTTTATATATACAGCCCATATTCACATATCACCTCGTAGGTTTCAAAAGGTGCAACAGACTCCGCCTTTGACCCTTGAAAAGAGAGAGGAAGAACTACCCCCCAAAAGACGTATATAAAATGGGGAAAAAGATTGTACTAACCTTTGCTTTCTGACATTTACAAAATGAATAATCAAAGAGATTATCATTAATTTGATCAAATGAAAAGGATTTCTAGTTCTAATTTAATAATAATAATTTCTTCATGACTTTTTATTATATTTGATTAATTATACTATTTTTGCGCCACTTCTATCGCTGGCAGCAAATAAGAAATGTATTTATCACATTATTTTCCATCCTGTAGAAGAAATGTCTTTAACATTTACAAAACGATTCAGAATTGTAATCATGAAGGTTTTTCAAGACCTGATGGACAAAAACAGACAATCCATCCATTCATTATCTCTGAGGCTTTAATGTGCTGCTTCCTGTACAGTGAAATACTGACATACAGTGAAAACAGTGAATAGGAACGTCAGTGAGGAGACGATGCAGGTGTGTAAGTTAATGTAGAAAAATGTGTGGTGGAAATCCGCTGAACAGATCATTGAATGTGTGTTCAAGGATGAATTAATAAAACAAAGAGTGCTGCTGTAGGAGCTTTTCTAAAACTTTATTCATCCCCTAGGAATATTTGGTATTACTTATACATTCTATATGAAATACAATGAAAGAAAACTCTCAGTAAACTGCTTTCGATGTAAACATATATTTTATTCAAGGGCAAGCCTTGATAAATTGGATTACAGTATAAATAAGTGACAAGAGCTCAGTTAAATGGTCTCTCTGCAGCCGCGGTGTTTACGTCTCTGTGTTAAGTCTGATTGTATGAAAACATGTTCCTCTTTTGTTGTGTGAACTAAAGGCTCCAAACATGTGCACATTTCTTTTGGTGTTTTTTTTCACCTACTGTATTCCTGCAATTGGCACAATGCCCAAGAGTCAAACACAAGGAACCTTGGACTCCATGGAAATTCCAACAACAGACGAGAGAGAGAGAGAGAGAGAGAGACAGAGAGAGAGAGAGAGAGAGAGAGAGAGAGAGAGACAGAGAGAGAGAGAGAGAGAGAGAGAGAGAGAGAGAGAGAGAGAGAGAGAGAGAGAGAGACTCTGCCTTTTCCTCTCAGGGTGAGAAATGAAAAAAAAAATTCAATTCATCACAGCTACAAAAGTGTTAACCATTAATCTGCGTGTTTCTCAACCACGGTCATGATGTTCACTGTCTCTACGCTGTTGTCATGTGGGTGAGAAGTGACAAAAGAAGTTGGCAAAGCAAGTGAAATCTTCCTACGAGTCTCAAACTGGATTTGAATCAAACTGCTGCTGCTGCTGCTGCAAGAGGCGTTCACCATTCAGGTGTTGGTCACATGGTTCGGATGTGCCTGACGATTGCGAACTGATTACAGGGTGAAGGAATGGCCAAACCTAAATTTAGGAAAAGCTTTCACGAGAGAGATCTGAGATTTATACTTTTTTTTTTAGATACAGGCTTCAGTCAGACGGCTCCCTGTCACTCAGGGTTATGAGCTGCCTCTCTGCTCTTGTTCATAGTTCGTCGCAGATCACAGCTTATAGAAATCGACACGAAAGCCAAGAGAATGTCAAACGTTTTTCTCCTTAACGTCAGGTTTTGCATTTCTGTAATTTTGCCAGCTACGTTTAATAATCAGCGGTGGTGCAGATTTCTGTCATAACCTCCTTTTAGCCACAGAAGAAGGTTAGCCTTTGCGTGATGAGACGTAAGACGGAATAGAGTGAAGATGATTTATTTTTATTTTTTCTATTTCCTTTGTCATAGTTAACATTTATATTATAGTAAAACCTTCCAAAAATAGCCTTTGGTCTTTCACAGGTAAAAGAGTAAAACACTTCAAACGCCTCCGGCAGACTTCTGTCACACTGTTGTATTAGTCCTGGTATTAATAGCAGTAGGTACATTTAATAAAACTGAAAAATGGCATCTTCAAATCTGCTGATTTGAGAAGGGATAACTGTATATCTACACTAAAATAAAAATGAAAAGACTATAATAAAACTAAGAAAATAAAATCTTAAATAGTATAATTATATTTTTTTAGCATTACTCATTTATGAATGTAGTTTGTGAGACAGAATCAAAGTGCATGTACATAACTCTATAACTACACTCTGTTTTATTAGGTACATCAAGCTAAAACAGAAAGTATGCCAATAAAATCTACTTTCATGAAAGTTATGTTGAAAAGAAATTGAAAAAAATGTGTTATGCCATAACAAAAGTACAAAATATTGCAATATTCAATTTTGCTGTTCACACCGCGTTTTATCTGCAAAAATTCCGAGAAAACCATAGTTCTTCTTAATTGTGAAAGGAGGTGTGGATTCATTTCTTCATGATCAAAATAATCATAAACTAGAGTGTCAATAATAAGTTATTCACAATAGCTTCAACAAACACGATAATTGTGACTGAAATATCTTTGACACTTATTCCGAGGCTCCCCAGGACTCTGCAACATGATTCCTGCCCTGCTTCTCTTCCTAAATGTCGCTCTGCTTGTATAATTCACACCGTGCCACCTCCGTGCTACATGCTATGCTGATAATGACACAACGCATTCGTCTGTTCACACCCTCCAGATCGTCCCTCCACCATCCTGTGTTTGGGCAAACATTGGGGCACTTAGAGACTGAACTGTCAGTGGGTGTAAACCATACAGCCTATGGTGTAAACTGTCTTCTGATACTCGTATGCAATGTGCACTATGCCGCTTAACTTTGTTTAGCAAGTCGGGGGGGTGCAGGGGGTTCACTTTAGCCACAAGGAGCTGAAACATGATCAGTACACCACAACATCGCCCAATTGATTGATATTAGTGTCAGGTATCTTGTTAAGACAACTGTGGAGGTCTGTTACCCGCAGTGAGTGCACACCCCAATGTTAAAATCCATACCGCCCCATGTTGTCACCACCTGTCATATTCCCAGTAACATAATTCCTGTAATGGGTGTCCTGTAACTCTCGGTGTTTACTGTATAATCAGTGCAGAAGCAGCACTGGGTGCTCAGTTTGGCGTATACACTGAAATTCATATTGATGGGTCAATCTGGAAAAGTCCAACCGGGAAGTGTTTCTGTTCAAATGTGCTGCTGCTGTTCGTACTTACTTTCTGCGGATCACACTTGGATTTGTGGAGTGGATTTCGTCACACTGTGTGGTGCTCAAAAATGAGAGTTTAGGAAAAAACCTAACCCGTCTGTCTTGGGCGATATGTTGTGGAAAGAACTTCGGCTTCTGCTAATACCCAGGGCAAGAAAATCCATACAGGTGGAACATATCAGCCGCAAGAATCTGTGCAGGTGGGCGAAAAATATCACATTTTGGTGAGTGTATTTCTGTAGCATGTGCACAACAGAGACCGACAAGAACACATAACGCCTAATCAGATAATTGTGTCCAGAAATTGACAAAATGAATTACCCTTCTGTGTTTGTCACAGCTGGTGATAACTGTGCAATTTTGATTTTGAAAATGTAATAACATTTTTATGCAGGGCTGCAAAGTGCTATCAGATGGGGACAAGCCAGCCATCCTCCATGCACCACATTAGTTAACATAATAGATAACCCAGGAAGGGAGTGCCCTGCACAAGTAGCCACTCTTGCCCAATATTGAGTCATTTTTATATTTTTGCCAATTCGACAAAACACGAAAGGTTCTGATCAAATGTAGTAAACAGTTTTTCAGACAATAAATAAATAAATAAATGCATTAATAACCAGTTCAAAGTTGTTTTCAATTTTAATTTTGGTCCACTAAAATTGTGATAAAATTATATTATAGTATTTTATATTTCGTTGAATTTTTCTAGTTTTTTTGCTAGTGGCATACGTTGATTATTTCCCCATCTACCTCAACACATTCCTAATGTTCTTATATAATCACTATATGTTGTGTGTGTGTGTGTGTGTGTGTGTGTGTGTGTGTGTGTGTGTGTGTGTGTGTGTGTGTGTGTGTGTGTATGTGCGTGTTCATAATAATAGTGTTTATTAATGTATTTGTGAACAATTACATCATCTGGGAGAGAAAATGAACGACAATATATTAAAATGCACACAATTACACTAAATATGGTCTTAATTGGAAAGATTACATTTTAAAGACTAACATTGTGTATTCATTAATAAACACTTAAAATATCCTGGTTATAAATATCAACTTGGCGGACTTATAGTTAAGTGTAACTGTTAAACACATTGAGCACAGTGGCTACTTAGCTATAGCTACTTAATACATAAATCACATATCGAATCTACAAAATGTCAACGATGATACAGTAACGTCCAGGACTTGTTTCTGTCGTGGTCCTCGAAAAGAAACCAGACACAAGCACTTGAGGATAAAGATTATTCCACGAAGACAGATGCATGTTGTATAACTTAGTAAAGGGCTAATGGGGGAATTTTGTCGCGTCTGATAAGCTCTCAAACTACATGTTGCTCCATAGCCCCCACAACCCAAAGCTTGATGAGATAAAAATAATAAAAGCTAATAAAATATTTAACAGAACATACTTTTTAATTAAGTCTTTAATCAACCACTTAGTATTTGCAGTTGTTCCCATATCTGTTTGTTGATCTTAATGTGAAATTATATTTAAATTTAAAATCCACTCACGTCATTTTTCTAATTGTCTGCCTAAAGTTCAAAACCCTGAAAAACACAACAAATGGTTGAATCCTGTTGCTGTGTTGAATGTAATTCGTGCAGCAGTTGTCAACAGCAACGTTTTTATGCCGTGTGGAAATCTAATCTTGGAATGAAACTCTTCACTGGCTGCACTCTGATGCAGATTCATACAATTATTTCCTTTGCTGTTTATTAATGAATTATGCTATGTTCAATATTGAACAGGGGGGAATGTGAGAGAGGGATTCAGCTGGCCGTGTCATTATATACGGCAGGGAGGATCGCTCGCAGACCGAAAAGTTGCATCTCTGCAGGAGCCTCTGGGCATTTACATGGGGAGAGATTAACCCTGTCCTCTTCGGTTTGATGGGGCCGGCTGATGTAAAGCGGCACAGCCGAGTGTGTAAAGACACGAATCACGATCCTTGTTAATGCCCGGAGTTATGTGTGAGGCAGTGGAAGATGGTATATGAAGCATGCTCTCTGCTAGCCCTCCTCCTAACAGCTTCCAGCCAGGGATGATGTCACTTCTTGCCCTGCAGAGGAGTAATCAGTCTCCTGCATGCCCGAAGGGCCCCTCAGGAGTTATCAGTCTTTGATAGTTGTCTCTATTGCAGCTGATTCAATCTGTAACACCACTTCGGGCTCTGCGTGAGCATGTAACAAACATACTAAATCATTTCTGTCGTTAGAAGTGGTGAAATTCCTCTGCCAGCCTCCCTAGTTATGTTCTAGTTGGAGAGTATTAATATCAGAGCAGACAAAGTGCTACGCCTTGCAAGCGGTATGATTACATACATACACATGACAGAGGGAGACAGAGAGCGACAGGGAGCACACAAAGATTCACACACACACATCCGCGGGCTAACACAAGGGCACAGAGACTCACACACACACATGCCCAGTGTGTCACTTCCTCATCTCCTGCTGCTCTGTCCTTAAACCTCTTCACCCTCCGTGCAGGGAGTAGACACTCTGCTCTTTTCTCTTTGTCATGGTAATAACACTAAGCCTAACTGTCCCCCACTTTGCCTGTCAACTTGCGTTTATTTTGTTTTCCTTTTTTCTTTTCTTTCTCCGGCATGTACTGTCAGGTTTCTTGGGGTACGTTTAAGTCCCTCCCTGCATCACTCACCGCTCCTGGAACCAATTATATTATCCGGCCAGCCCTTCCAATTCCATCACAGGGAATGACAGAGGGAATCTGCATGTATTCTCTGCGCCAGCAGCATCACACCTTTACTAACCTATTCTTAAGATCCCACTCAAGAGATTTTCATCCCCCGCTCTGCTATTCTCTTCCCCCTCTCAGACTCTTCTCTGCGCAGTTTCTCATTCTTTCCATGAAGCCTCCCCTGACAGTGTGAATAAGGATCTTGTTGTTCGCAACACCAACATACTGCTGTGTGACACATTATCCGGTGTAGTCTGCCTTTGCTGCAGGATGCTTGCCTCACAGCCTAGCCACACCATTGTCTGAGCTTTCACCTCACCCCTGGCTATCGGCTGTGCTCTGGCTTAGGGCTTATCCTTAGGCCTCTGCAGAGATGCCGGGCCAATGAACACTAACAACTTTCCCTTTGTTTGCTATGTGAACCTCTCTACAACCGCACTGGCACATTTACGACTGTTATCTACCTCTAATACTGAGATTATTCTGTCTGTCTATTACGGGCCGATCAATACATTGCATTCTACTTTAGTAAAAGCCTCAAAATTCAATGCGCGAGCTGTTCTAAACAATTCACCACGCGTTTCTCCTGCAGAAAACACTTGTATCTGACACAGCACCTGCTGTTTCTGTTATACTATGAAGCGCTGCATTACGTTTTGTTGGATTTGCTGCTGAGCAACCATGTGAAATGAGTCACATCTGTTGTATACAATATGATCAGCTGATTATGGTTAATGTAGCCGACAGCATTGTTTCAAGATTACCCTCGCCTCGACCAATGCTCAGCTAAACTGACAAAGGATCCCTTCACAGCTCCACCCTTGCGTACGAGCCTGGCTGCATTCAAGAGCATCGGTGAGTGATGTTGTACAATATGTTTCTGGCTTGCATGCGGGTTCCAGTCCATCTCAAACGTACTGGGCCAGTCGAACTCTTACTCAGCAAACGCAATAATGGTCTTTCCCCAAACGGTTGCCTCAAAGATAGAAACACATCCCCAGACCATCAAAACATCTATCTATACCAGGCCGTATAAGTATAAGTTGAAAGCCAAAATGCCAGAGCGGAATGTAATTCTGACATGATGTATTCTAGCTACGTCTTTGATCCATCCTCCACGCCTCACCTCTACCACCAACCACTGGCACAGGCATGATCTGCTTGTGAACAAAATGGTGAAAGAACAAGTGCATCTCTTTCCCTCCTAGGGTCTGTATACAGTATGGTATAAATTAATTAGAAGCAAGATGAAAAGGGACTCTTTGGGTTGGTCCACATATAGTTCAGCTCTTGGGATTAGTGCAGTCGACTATGCCATCTCTGAAACAAGCCCCCCCCTCTCATTAGTGCATTCACTGTTATCGATATTAGATCAAATTAGATCACGGGGAGATGGAACAACTTAAACAATCAAAAAAAAATAACTTTTCCTACAGAATTCCCACAGGATCCCAAACTATATGAGCAGATTTCACCCAACAATCTCAATTATGGACAGAAACTAATTCAAAAAAGATGGAAAATCCTTTCAACAATTACAAAAAAAAAAGAAAAGATTTAAACCTGCTTTCCTTTATTTCAATGGAAGAATGGTTGAACACCAGTATGAAGCATTTGGACCTGACGTCACCAGGACATAGATGCTGAAACACAGCAGCCCTGAGCGGAGACAGACCCTGCTCCAGTTCTTCCTCCGTCAGGTGGCTTCCCTTTGATCTGGAGCCGGGGGGCTTATTCCCCCTATAACACGTAAGGGGAGATAAATTAGACCCTGATAATTACCGCGGCATTTGTGCGAGCAGCAACCTGGTGAAAGTGTTTCTGCAGCATTCCTTCCCCATGGAACACAATGCCCTGAGTAAAAGGCACATTTTCTTTTTACAAAATCATCAAACTGACCACGTTTATATGCTACACACTAATTAAGCATCGCCCCCAGGAAAGGAGCGGTTAAAAATGTACATGTTTTATTGATTTTTAAAAGTTCTGGGTCAATATTATCATAAATTTCTCAACATTTTTGTAGGAGATAAACTTTATATCGTATATTTGTACACATATGAATGTCAGTAATATATTTAAAGGGAAAAAGGCAACAGCGCTGCACATCTCTTTACTCAAGAGAGAGGGGGCTTATCTCCAGCTCTATTTAAAGCGCCCACATTTTACACTTAACCTGTTTTTCATTCGACTTTTTGACATCAATAAGAAGATGTATTTAAGGTTTTAAGCACCAAAGCCCATTTCCCATCGGTTTCACATCTCCTCCCTCCCACTTCTGTGTGGAGCTCTAGCGAGAACAGGTCGCTCAGCCGATCTGCTGATTTCCATTATTTTCTGATGTGATGCACAGCCAGCCCGACCACAGGCAGCAGACTGTAAACCTGCTGAAACTCACCGGCAAACACAAAGGGCAGCGGTCAGTCACAGCTCAAATGAACCAAACACATGGTCAAATTCAGGCTAAAAATGCTCTGGCTGGAGTGTTGGGCCTGGTTTGTAGTGCAGAACCCCGGGATCATCTGGCAGTGATGGGGTGGCTGTCTCTGTGGGTGAGGGGGTCCAGGTCCAATGCAGGATTGGCAGATTCCACTGCCCTTACCTCCAGCTCACTCCCCTCAACGTTAGCTGTTAGCCACACTGATTGTAAGCAATACAAAGGAACATTTATATTTTTCTTACATCTTGCAGAGTTTCATCTGTCAGCGGCTCTTGATCAAATCAAATCCAACGCCCTCACACCAGCCCTGCTTTCCAAACCACCAGCGAGAGTAAACCGACACTGATTGAATGAACAAAAGATGAGTATCTTCCCATCTGAATCACAGGATGAATCAAACCCTAACCCTTTAATACAAATCACACAGTATCTCCTGAGAAATGATGACACAGCATGTCCTGGTTATACCAACAAAAGTCTGTGGTCACTGCATGACAGAAACATGAGATGCACTTCCTCCTAAAACGTGACAAATGTAATATTATCCGAGTGAAATACTTTAAATAGATTTGATTTGCTAATCCCTAATATCATGGAGCAAGATGCAAGATGAAAAGCAACTGACTCTATGGGGACATCAACGTGCAGCACTTACCTCCCTCAGTCTCATTTTCTACTCCTTTTCAATTCAATTAAAATGTGCTTTAGTGTCATGTCCTCTTTCTCATGTATTTCCAGTTGCAGTCGAGAATAACAGAGAACAGAAGACTAATGAATCCACAGCCATGGAAACAAAGGATGATTTTGTCCTTTTAATCCAGGGCTGAGGTCAGAAAGTCAAAAATCTCTTTTCCCAACCATTATCCCTTAACCCCAATGGATATAAGTCATGAAATCAATGAAAGATGTTAAGGGGAATTCATAAGGAGTTGGTAAAAGAGAGTTGTGGTGCTAAGAGAGTCCAAATGCTCTTACACTAAGCCCTTCTTTTTTTTGTAAACCAACGAAAAGATAACAAACTACAATTCAGGTCAGGTTCCCCGTCCAAAACAGAAGGGGCCACTGAATCAGCATTCATGCATATAGTATTTTGTTATTGATGATGATGGTTTGAGAAAGAAATTCAATATGCCTGCTCTTCAACGTTACTTCTAACTGGACAGATATGAAAGAGGAGAAATCTGTATTTATGGTTTGGAGCTCAGCCAATCGTGCAAGGATTTCCATAAGTTTTGGATCGTGCCACAAGCATAAAACAGCTGCTCTGTTGTTTTTACATTTAAATGGGTCTGCCTTCGTGCAACTTTGGTGTTGCATCACTCTAAATGTTGGAATTACCCACTTTCCTTTTTGTAAAGAATGCTCCAGTGCTTCCTAAAGGAGATGGGAAGCACCAAAGCCACTTTCCTTAGAGAATCCCAGCAGCTCTTAGGCTGAGGATTGGATCAACATAAAAAAATATTCAATCAGATAAAGTTTTCAACTTTAACTCCATGCAAAGAATGTTTTTTCCGTTTCATTAATATTTTCTGAAGGTGGAGCAAATCCATTATTTCTAGTTTTCCTAAATTACAAAGAAGAGTTTTCTTTCTTAACTTAATGGGAATATTCTACCCAGCTCAACCTAAGATGTTTAAACCTGTGCTAACCATTTTTAAGTTTAGACTTGATTTAATTGATTATTTTAAGTTGTGTCAAAAAAATTAGATTGTTTTAATTCATTCATTTTGTTTATCTGACTGTTATCCCAATAATCGTTTACATATCAATGCACTTATACACATTCGATAAACGAAAAAGAAGCACGAAGAAGAAAAATCTTACATTGTTTGCCGTTCATTCAAAACAAATAAAGAATATTTTCTTTCTTTTTCCTTTGACAAATCACTTTTCAAATGAGATATTAATCAATAGCCATCGTCATATCATAAATATTTGAAAATCATTGTCCAGAGAATTCCACAGTTTCACTGCAGAAACCGCACATTAACGCTTGAATGTTGTGCGTGCATATGGCCGTTTGAAATTATGCTTGATCTAGGATCCGTGTCAGTGAATATTAATGTCAACAGCTTCTGTAGATTTTCCGTATAGAACTCACATCTATTAAATATAAGCCAACAAATTCTTTAAGAACCACAAGAATAAGTGAACAATACCGAAATATGAAGTGACGTAACTTCTAAAGTCTCCTTTGCTTTGCACAGACCTGCTGCAAAAACGTCTATTCAACCACAGCCCAGCTATGCATCCGTCTCCTTACCTCCCTCACTATCAACCAGTTAACTTTGCAGTCTTGCCCAACACTGTCAGCCCAGTGGGAGTTAATTGCTACCTGACTGATGCCAAAACGTCCTGCTTGACTCCCTGTCTCACATTCTTTGACACCACTTAAAGGGGAAAGCTATCGACCTCATATATCACATGCAATGTTTCAATGCATTTTCAAAGACACGTAGGTAGGCATCACATGGTACACTGTACTTTCATCTCCTCTCTAGCTGCTATTGCAATCGGACAAGGCTTTGCCCACATAATCATTTGCTTTGATATGGATGTGGTTCCACAGAGATTTGTGTATCATCAATTCTTTTTATGTTGTATTGCTCTGCTGCTTGACATGGGTTTACTCTGACTGCAAAAGTGATGCCTAGCTTCAGACAAATTTCATAATAAAGTTTCTTATTTTCTCTTTCAAAGTTTCTGACGTATGATTCCATAAGCCTGATTGATATTCAAGGTTCTCTTCAGTTTCGGCTGAAAGCTGGTCCTATATAATTAGTCTAATTGTACTTTTAAGAGCAAGGGAGCTGTCAAATACATCCACGCAGGATAATGCACATATTGGCGAGACAGGAGCCCTCTATTGTTGTTCGGTGACACCTGCGATTACCTTTTTACAGACCAGGCATAATTAGTTACTCAAAGAACGACAAAGAAGGGAAATATTCATAATTTCTTATTTTTAATTTATTTATCCTGGCTTATTATGTATTATAAGTTGTTGTTGTGTTGGTGCTGTGTGCAGTTATTGTACGGCACCTTCGCATAAAATGAAACAAACCAGATGAATTCATCTAGCAGAGAAAGATGAACAAATACAGTGTGGAATGAAAAGCAATGGAGGTGTGATGCATGATATCCCGATCAGGCAATGCTAACCTTTTTATATAAACATAATGTAATGACATTTCGTAATGACGCCCTTACGATATAATTTATCCTTTGTGATGACAAATGATGGTTTATCTAAATAAGATATAGATCATGTCTCTGGTTTAAAAGTTAATGTATAATCACACATGATGAGGTCATTCCTACACCATATTATCACAAATATAAGCTTAAGGTTGTGTGTATTGTCGTACAGGTTCCAGAGATACCAGGAAAAAAAATCATTTTGGAACAATTGAGGATTTGTTGAGTGATTTAATATATCATATTATTACATTCAATGTTTCTGGAGCTCTGTTATTTGTTGAGATATCTTGAAAAATTAGTTTTTCAGACCATATTCTGGTTGACCTTGACTCTGACCTTTGACCAATCACCCCCAAAAGATAAACATCTTGAGATATCCTGCAGACACACACACACACAACACTCACACACTCTCTCACACACACACACACTGTCCCACACACACACATCCACACACACTTCGATGAAAAAATACCCACTTGTGCAACTACGTTGATGCGCAGGGGGATAGAACCAGTCTTATGTTCTTGAAGACATATTTACATATTTATTTCTGAATGTTGGAAGAATGTTATTCACTTCACAACACCCCAGATAAAAAGCAGAAAGAGAAGCAACCACCCGGCAGCTCTGCGGCAAACAGGTCGTCAACAATCCTCCTGTTTCTGGAGTTTCACTCAACTGAAGCTTTTCTGGGACGATGTTAAAGCAGCGTTTGTGCTGTGATGTATCTATGAAACATCGAGGAGACAAAGCAAAGAAGAAGAAAAACGCTCGCTTACAGCAAGTAAATGAGCTCCCGGCTGCGGGTAGGAAAGCATCTACACGTGTTGCTTGGATACGTTCCCATGGTTGTTTCATTTATTTTTGAATGCGGCAACTTAATGTTCGTTTTTTTGTCTCTTGAACGCATCTCCTGACAAGTTAAAACAACAAGTCGACCTGCTTTGACGCACAGGTCTGCACAACACGCTGAGATTTGGGAATAGTGCGCATCAGCCCATCTACAAGGCTGCAGGCACAACAGCCCTCCCTCAATACCATGGCAGAGACATTTACATGAATCATTAGTCAAAAACCCGCCCCCTGGTGTTGGAGCAGTGGTTTGAGACTGTTTCTAATTCTAATCAGGTGAAATACTGACCTACCTGCTGAGAGTTAAAGGAAATATTTATCTCTTTAAATCTTTGTATGCACATAATTTAGTCTAACACGGCTTATTCTACGTATCATGCTGTCATACAAATGTTAATTCACTGATATGTTATTGCATTGAGTCTATTTAGTTCCATAGTTTGCACTCATGTGTGTAAATAAGGGCTTTAACTATAATATCATTGATAAGAATATAATGAATTTGCACATTTCCATCAACACAAACTAAATATTATGAGCTTCATACCGTTTAAGGGTTCATGCTGTTGTACTGAATTGCAGCAGATTGCGCAGACATTGTTAATAAAATGTTGACAGACAGTTTTTATATCAACATCTCTGTCTGTAGTAATGATTTCCTAACTGTATGTGATTGAGCCGTTTAATTTGGGATCATTTTTAATGGGGAGAGGTGCCGAGGGCTGACGGAGGTGTTGACTGAAGCTGGCTTGCTCCGGCAGCGTGGTGCTGCCGGTTGCACAGCAGCCGATTGTGTATTGATCATGAAGCGAAAAGCTTGTTTGTGGTTCGTGTTGTCATGACAAGTTCAGAGCCAGCTGTCCTGACAGCATGTGGCAAAACAGGATCCTGGTGAGACTTACAAGTCTGATGTAAATACACACACACACTTACACGTTCAGGCTCCCAGATTCAGCAGGAGCCGCTCGCCGCTCAGGTCACTGACAGTTCAGGCTCCCAGATTTCTGTTGCAACAGCGTGAAGAGTCTGCTTCCGCTGAGAGAGGAGATGCAGATCGACACTACAGAGCGCGGCAGGAGCAATCTTATTTATATTCAGTGTATAGATTTACCCTGACTCATCAGGGTGCAGGAGGAAGTATTAAAAGTGCTTCTGCATAAAGAAATTCATGCATTCTGTCAACAATAAGCAAATCAATTATTTTACATACGACAGTTTCAAACAGAAACCTTTGTGTTAGTATACAGACTTGACACAATGCTTACATTTGTGTTCATCCTTTCAAACGCATCCACATGAGATATCAATCAGATGTCAGTGAGCGCGGCTTCATGTGTGCATTATATTTCTTTAACAACCACACGAAACAGATGCAAGGTCACCAGCTCCGTACAGAACAATGTGGTTTCTCTATTGACTTTGCATACGGCGCTGTCTGTCTGCTGCCTTGTTCTCGGTGAGATGAAATAACGCGGCCACACCAGCAGTTTTTCTTGATGCCGCAGTAGAAGAAAAAAAGATTCACAGCTGTGTGTGTTTAAGTGTCTATTAATTCCAGCCATGACTGCTGCTGGAGGATGGAACATCTGGCCCCAGACTCTCCTGACTAACGTGTATGTTGTGAGAAAGAAGGAAAGGAAGGACAGCCGTGCTCAGATGCTCTTTGTGTCAGTGATTTTTATTTCCTCTATCATCGCCGGTGCTACATTTCCCCCAATTCTGCCAGAAACATCACATCTTAAGAGGAAGGGCAGGGAACATATTTCATGTCTGAACAGTCCACTTAGGACTGTTTCCTGGGATTCCTCAAGGACTTTACAGGTAGTCCATTTTTTTCTGGGGTTTAGTGCTCGGTCTGCGCTTCAGCTGACATGAAAAATTAAAGGAACGGATCCTGCATAAAAAAGCTGTGACTTACAATATGTTGAACCTCTTGTGGAGATCCTTTTTCCAAGAGCAGTAACTCACTACGCGACGCCGTTGAAGCCTGGGTTTAATAACTCAGGCCTCATCAGCCAAAACGGACTTAGAGCAACATATGAGCCATTAGTGATGTATTTGAAGATTAGCCTTGAAGATGCTTCCCAGTTCCTGCCTATGAAGCCCGCTCCTCTGGGGGGCAGTAGAGGCATCAACACTCCCTTTCATGGCATCCTGCAGCAGGAAAGGGGGCAAGGTCAGAGGGGATTTGAGCTTGGCTCGCCAACACATGTTTCTTTGCTTGCCCAGTCTCGCTCAAGGCACAGATTATCACCATTCACCAGCTCCTGTTACCGGCTGTGGCCCGCGTGCCACGCCAGATCTTGATTGGCGTATCAGGAGACTCTCCTTTCCCTACCTGTCCTTCCTTATTTATGCAACCGAAGCCCCGTCTCCACTTCACGTCACTGGCAGAAATATACACAAACATCAAGACACGGCTCTGAGAGGATTTACACTCAAAATATACATCCGCAAAGCAGAGCTGGAAGACGTTTAAAGAGCTTTAGCTTGAAATGCTTCACCTGTGTAGGCTGCACGATTATCCTTTACCTCCTATTTTTATTGTGCCACTTCAGCAACTCAAATAAAAATGCCAGTGTCGTTTGTTTATATTGTAATTCTGCTCTTTTGGGAGCCATTTTCTCACTGTTCGTTATGTGATGTCGAGCTTGGCCTTCATGCGGACACTGCTTTAAGGACACTGTGCGTGATGAAAGATTAATAAAGCTTTGGGATTTCTTGCAGTTTCCTTTGGCGGCACATCCTCTGCATGTCCCACATTTGTTTCGATTGAACAGTTGTATCATAAACACAATGAGGGCTCTCTGTAAACTGGTGGCGTGTGGCTGGGCTGGGCTGATGATTTGGGAGAGAAAGGAAGCGTCAGGCAGAGCGTGACTGAGAGAGAAATCTTCCAGTGAGTGGCAAATAAAAAGGAATTGAATTACGTTTCTGGGGAGTGCACACTGTGAATAGAAAATATGTGGAATGGAAATGTCACCACTGATTTGCAAAATTAGTTTTTTCCACATATTTGAAACAAAGTACATATTACGATTGTGAGATATTTTATTTTACGCGGCGTATCAAAGTAAAATATAACTCTTTATACTTTTTTACTAAACAACATTTATTTGATAGCTGACGGTGACAATTTTAAAAGCCATATGAAAAACAATGCATTGTTATAAGATTAAGCCGTCTGGATTAATTCCACTGCAACGGAATAATACATACTATATTTGTGATTTAATATTTATACATAACAATAATAGTAAAATATAATACCATCAATACATATAACAATGACAGATCCCATTACTTGTGTTTTTTTTTGCTAATACTTTTTTTGCTTACGTAAGTTTTGAATACAGGTAAGTATTTTTTTGGAATTGCCACTTTTATGAATATTACTTCCCCAACTTTTCTTTGAAAAAACCAACCAACATGTAAACTCCATTGATACTCACACAGACAGTGTCCCTTGCACAACTCTCTCCTAGTAGATACAAAACAAAAACCCATCAAACAGTCATTGTTTTATACATTTCCCTGAGTCTCTGGAGGCCTCGGGACGACTTTGCTCGGAGTCCCAGTATGGCGAGGTCGAAGTCATCCGGCAGTGGCCTCCGTCTGGCATTTTACCCAGAGCACATCCTGTGGGAGCAGGAGCTTTGGAGCCGGCTGCGCAACCACATCAAACAATGGCTTTTTGTTGTAAACAAAGCCAGGGCAGCTTGCCGGGGGCCCTCTCGATCTCCCTCTCTCTCTTTCCTCCTGCCCGGATCCAGTGTGCATACTATAATTCTGGACCGTCAGACAAATGTGTGCCAACACTCGCGATTCAATTTGGGTTCGTACACAGAGACCATGAACCTGGAGGCGCGGTAGAGAGGTTCAGATTCATCGAAAACAGTAAAGCAAGACGAAACACAGAACTAAAGGATAGTTAAGACTAAATCACCTGAACAGTTTGACTGCATGGCATTAAACACAATGTCTGCATGGTTGTTTACTGGTGTATGTGTCCACTGCTGTAGCTGCTTTGTCTGAAGGACAGAGTAACAGTATATTAAGCAGTTTAGGTGCATTTTTTTCCCATCAAACATGCATATATAGGGTTGCCAACTCCCTGAAAAATAAATAAGGGACACCTCATTGGCAGGGCCGGCCGACCCGATTGCCTTCACCCTTCCTGGGGGGGTGAATTTTTTTAAGCCCCATTTTTTGTGAGTAAAACGATTTTTTAACTGTTTGACCCTGAATTGAATTAGATGCATATTTTTGAGTGACATGAACACATGAAAAACTAATTATTATCCAACAATTCACTTTAATAATAAACAAAATTAACTGAATAAAATAAGAATCTTTCTTAAACAGAAACCTGTCTTGCGCACACTGTGCAGTGCGCTTTATAGATATTTCCGCGCACATTTTCCACCCAGGTGTTTGCTTTTATCTTCCACTATCTTCTCCGCGAGCAACAGCACCTCCTCGACCAATGGGATGAGCTTATTATGTATCATCGTACTCGTGTGTGAATATTCTGTCAGCTCATTGATCCCAGAGCAGGACATTGCCTGGGAACAAGTTTACCGTAAATGTTCATATAAAGCGCCCTGTTATTCATTCATATGGCATTTTACTGACCATTTTTTAAATCTCACAGTAATACAGGACAAAGTGCGTCCCTTTTGAGCTCAATACGGGATGGGTGCTTTTGTTTCTAAATACGGGACGATTCCGTTTTTCAAGGGACGGTTGGCAACCCTATGCACATATCACTTACATATGTGCATACATCTGTAGCGTAAGTGTATGATATGATCAAAACTCAATTTAAAGTCAATTATCATATGTAATATTGCCAGAACAGATAGTCTCAGGTCTCAGTTTTAACTAGATATGTTGAAAGCGTCTTTAGGACAGAACGGATGTCTAGCATGCTACGCTGTGTTGGCACTTTGACCGGTCGAGCTAACAAGCCGCGCTCACCATGAAATTACACTTCCCAGGTACCCAGACGTGCTGCACCAAGGTGTCACATTACATTGAAACCCCGTTTCGGGATCAGGAGTGATTCAAAACGCTACCAAATGCTGCAATCGGCTGCAACCCCTGCTGTTTCATGTTAGCTCCATTACACCTCACGCTTCCGCCCGCACTTGATCAAAGGTGACAACGCAGAATGTTTGCACAGTAGGGCTCGAGCTTTCCCCAGTGATCAACACCACGTTGGCGTCAGAGGAGGGTCCCTCGGCAGAGACCAGTGATCACACTTTAGCTATGATAATGAAAGATTTAAAACACCCGGCTAATTGAAATTCTAGTGCAGGGCAGCAGCTGGGAAGCATGCGTAGCTATTATCACTATTAATAGTTTTGATCAGTAAGGGAAACAAGAAAAGGGAAGGGAGGCCCCTCCCTGAGTCCCCGGAGCCCCAGAGACCATCTGAGGCTATTAGCGTCTGTGTTTTTCTATTATGGCACCTATGTGTATTTTACTCAAACTGATATTCTTTCAGGAACTCATGCAGAGAAGAATTGGGAGAGCTGGTTAATTGCGAGGTTTGCCGATAATTGTTTCATTAATTCTTGCCGGCTCTCATTGTTCCTGGCCAGGCACATGGGTCCAAGCCTACGCGGAGCTTGGCAGTAGTTTTTAAACGAAGGGGAAAT
This sequence comes from Limanda limanda, assembly GCF_963576545.1. Classification (NCBI taxonomy): domain Eukaryota; kingdom Metazoa; phylum Chordata; class Actinopteri; order Pleuronectiformes; family Pleuronectidae; genus Limanda; species Limanda limanda. The sequence continues at coordinate 11,075,336 of NC_083648.1, forward strand.
GGAACAACCTGCTTCACTGCCCGCGCTGATCCCCCGGGTTTCAGCTAGTTTTTCTTTCTTCTCTCATACCTCCTGTGTCAAGGGCATTCCCTGTTTCCAGGCTACTGGAAACCTGCAGAGGTCAAGCATTGTAAAAGCCAGTGGAGGGGCACAGCAGGGGACTAGATTTACGCTCTCGCTCCATATTATCTTTGACAGAATGGCCACTGACTTTATTTTGAATAAATACTGCAGCTTTTACAGTCCTGTAGAATATTTTCCCCCAAAGAAAATGTATGTGCCAAAGGTTCTGGAATCATTTGTTTGGTCTTTGGCAAAAAGGAGGATTAGCATCCTGTTATCATTTATATCCTGAATCTGTTTCATATGAAGTGGAAATATAATGGACTGAATTCTAACCAAGTATATGTGCATGCTAATCACACTGCTTTGCTATTTGAAATCCACATGCTGCCTGCTGAAGTGGAAAGAGGCTCCTATTGACTCTATTTGAATCCATTGGTGAGCACATGTTTCAATCCAAACACTGAGAGCTGGGGTTATAAAGTGTGGAGATGGGAAGTTACCATAGGGCAGAGGCCAGTGGCTTTATTGCTATTTGGGGCACTGCTGTGTGTCTCAGAGTTTGAAAAGTTTGAATTAGATTTGCTTCAGCACCTCTCCAGCTGGGAACTCTGTAAATTGACAGTAAGGAACCTTATCAAGCGAAAGAAAAGTTAAAGCCTCCAGCATCAGCTCTACAGCCACAGGTAGGTTCCATATCCTCTGCACTGGATGACTAGTCTATAAATTGTCATGAACCAACGACTGAATAGGCTCCTCTTCTTATCCTGTAGCCATCAAGAGCAAGAATGTAACCATATGAGCGTATCATGCTGATAAAATCTATTCTTAGGGACAGGACTTTTTTCATTTGAGGGAATTGGCCCAGCATGAAAATACTTTTCAGTATCTTTTTGTTCTCGCAAGAAAAACAGGATGTCGAAGCTCTTCAATTCATGTGCAGTTTCTCAAAATAAAAGAAGAATCCGATCCGTTCACTATGAAGCTTTGAAGAATTACATTTCAGCTTTGAACCCCAGTGTAAATTGTGTGTGCTGCTGCTGTTGCTGCTGGCTTGGTGAGCGTCTTGCGGAGTGGTGTGGCCTGTGGACCCTGGGCCGGGCTTTACAGTGAGAGACAACAATCCCCCATCATGGCCGGTAGCCATTATTTTCCTTGAACTGCAAAAACATGTGAGGAGCCCGAAAAGCCTCTCCCTCTCTCTGTAGCGGAGGAAAAAAAAAAGTCTAGAAAAAAAGTCTATCATTTATTATTCAAATGAAATGAGGTCCGGCAGATGGTGGAAGAGGGGCTGTGGGCTCGCGGCAGAAAACCTCCTGCTCTCTACCTCTGTGATTTCAGACAGCCCGTGACGAAATAAAAAGTTCAAAGGGAATCAGCAATCGTGACGGATCTCATTAGCATATTTCCAATGAGCAACATTAGAGGCCGAGATGGTTCCCATGCAGGAACTAATCAATGTGTGCCAATGTATACCAGATTCTTCTTGCTTCTCTTACATATAATGTACATGTACTGTATGACAAGTACACTAGAGGAGTCTGTACAAGTCCTGTTTCAGAGACACTTTGAGTTCAGACAATGAATACACACATGACTATGCAACTATCCACAGTTTATAACTCTTTTGGAGTCAACAAAAACATTTTCAAAATGTAATGTTTAGTTTTTATCTAGTCACATTTAGTGTACAATAAAGCACTTTAGTCTTGAATGGGTTGATATCGAACGAAAAGAGTCTTGGTGGATTTCTCACAATTCACAATCTTTCTCTTTAGCTACTTCCCATTGTACAGTATGTGTTGTGTGAAAACGTGCTTTCAGGGGTTTGCAGCCTCCAGGTTCTGATTATGTTGTGAAAATATACACAATTAAAAAAAAAAAAAAAAATTGAAGCTGAATAGAGCCAAAAGTACACAGCTCGGGTTTTGACATGGATTTGCTTTTTAGCATTCTGAGAAAGGCACACATTGGCTTCCTTGCAGAGAGTAAGATGACAGGGTTGATACCACTAACATCTGTTCATTAAATATGAAGCTACAGCCAAGAAACTGTTAGCTTAGCTTAACACAGAGACTGGAAACAGGGGGAAACAGCTAGCTGGAGGTAGTCAACCTACCACTATGAGACGTTTTATGTAGTTTCATCCATTCAAATAAACTTTTCAAATGCTGAAAAATTAAACCACGACTTTTCATTTATACATAGTTATGTGTTAGTGAGCGTTAGAGGTGCTGGCACTTTCAGACAGACCCAGGTTTGTGTTCTCCCCTTATTTCCATCATTTATGCTAAGCTAAGTTAAGCCGCTGCAGGTTCCAGCTACATGTTTAGCCTGCTGTGCACGAGAGTGATATTGATCTTCCCATCTAACTCCGGGCGAGAAACCAAAGAAGGCTGTTTTTCTGCATGTACACTACTTCAACAAGCCATCTTTTAAATTTCTGGAACCTGGAGGGTTGAGCCCTCCTGCAGTGACCGCACATTCAATTTCGACCCGGTCCTTTGCCGCGTGTCTTCTCCATTCTCTCACCTCATTTCATGCTTATGAATAAAGGACGAGATCAACTTCCGTTTACAGTGTCCTTTAAGGGTTCTCCAGAACATACATAAACACTGGCTTAACGCAAAACTTCAAAAAAATATATAATACAATAAAGTGTACTGTACAATAAGCTGTAAATGATTATATATATCCAAACATCCAACGCGGCTCTGTTCACGCCGTTGACACTGTGGCGGTATGGATTGCAGTCCTGTCTCGCCATTTGCCTAAGCACTGTAAAACACTGCCATGTGTGGGGTGTGCACACCAAGGCTGGGCTTGTAAAAAGGCAGAAAACTCTTAAGCTGCCCTTCAGAGACATAAGACTTTAGCACCTGTCAAGGGGTTACTGGAGTGTCAGCCGGTAACCATGTGCACCCACTAACACGCAGCCGGCCTATCGTACTCGGGGGCTCCGTGTTATTTAGTGCTTTATTCCATGGGAGGTGATTCCCCCTTCTTTCCACAGCAAAGTACCACTCCATCTCTGATTTGAAATATTGGGCTGGGAGATGCTGTCCTCCCCTCCCACCCTAGGCCAGACTGTATTTTAAAAACTGAAATGTGAGTGAGTTTTTCTGAAGTTCCCCGCGGTGCTGTTCTTTTGGACCACAACAGGCCACAAATCTGGCAGCAGCAGCTTTTTCTCAGCGAAAATACTGAGGATCGTAACCCATTAAAGCACAAGAGGAATTTGGTCATCGCAGGAATGCAATAAAAGGGCATTTAAAAGAAAGCCAAATTTGACTTTACAGAGAGGATCTAAGAAAGTCACGGAACCAACTGAGGGATGTAAAGGAACAAATAGATCACAATCTTTTCATTTATGGCATATAAAGAAAGCAGTGGTCACATCATGCAGTAGAGTTTGGGTTATCACACAACTTAGGAATGTTCTGTCTGCAGAGTAGAAAGAAACCCGTACAACTTGTAAGTTCTAATTTGGAACAGATTGTGGAGACAGCACCATGTTGGCAGTTTTACTACTTGTTATTTGCATAGGAATTAATCGGGTATATTTATAACATAATATTCTCATGTTTGAAAATGTGTTGCATTAAAAACTGAAATAATCATAAGAGAAGTCTTTTTAACAGAAACATTTGGACATTTGGACTTGGCGTCTCTTCGCTCCTTTGTTTAGCACGGATGAAAAATGGCTTAACAAAGATTAATATAACAATAATCCCACTGCTGGGAAAACACCCAAATCTTGCTTTATTGGCAACAATCGTGGTTGTGAATGTCTGATTTAATGATAAATGACTAAGGCATTTCTAAACAGACGAAGACATAACAATAGTGTGGTAATCTGTTCATCTAGATCCAGGAGGGAGATAAGCTTTAGAGGCTGCGACGTCCTTGTAGCCACTTCCTCCTGCCAGATAGCCAGACGCTCCACTGAGGCTTTTTGCGGCTCACACTTGACCCTTGTGCAAAATCAGTCGGTGAATCCCCCCCGTCAAACGGAAGCGATTTGCGGCATCACCTTGTAAATTCTTCTGCGCCTGCTTCGAATGCACTTCAGCGCTCTGACAACGAAGAGACCACCATGGGCCTTGAACATACCTTTGTTCGCAACAGGTTCTTTTTTTTTTTTAAACTCCCACCCAAACCCTCAGCCACTTACTCCTCTTCACCCTGAGACCAGAATAGAAGCAGCAAAGCGACATTGATGAGCCCAGGGGGCCTGCAGGAGGACGTGAGCCCACCCTGCCATGGGGCTGGTGCAGGACCACCCCAGCAGGCTGCACAGCCCAGTGTGCCTTGGCCAGTTTATGACACCTACAGGGGGAGATTGCACTGTAAACACTTCAGAAGGCAAGTGACTGAGTCATACACCTGCTCCACCATTTCCTGCTTCCATTTAGGGCTGTGCTTTTGACCGCTTATTACACCTAAAGTCAGCATCTCTTTCTTAGAATTGCAATCCTGCAACAGTCACTTGTATATCGCATTATAATTATTATTATAATATTAATGATAGATCTGAATAATAGTATTATTACACACTGGCTCATCATAAAGAATGTAAAGGTTATAATTTGTATTTTGCATTAACCATTCAGTCCCATTGTGTGTGTTTTTTATCAGCAACTCTATAGCCTACAGTATCAAATGTGTTATTATTTAAAATTGTTCATACATTGCATTATTATTATTATTATTATTATTATTATTATTATTATTATTATTATAATATTACTATTATTATTAATGCTGGAATGAGCTCCCCATCGATATCCAGACATCAGAAAGTTTACACATCTTGAATGCACTTATTGTAAGTCGCTTTTGATAAAAGCGTCAGTTAAATGAAATGTAGTGTAATGTAATTATTATTATTATTATTATTATTATTATTATTATTATTATTATTATTATTATTATTATTATTATTATTATGACTATAATTATTGGATTTGGAGTGAGCCTTCAAAGGTACAGACAGTAATCAGAAGCACCCCTGCAGTCTGACTGAACTAAAGCAGTCAAATTGAGACCAGACCAGGCTGTGGACAGGACTTAATCCACAGCAGATTCTCCCCTCAGCTTGAATAAAGATTTGCAGCGTGGCTCTCCACCATGTCGGCTCGCTCTGGTAACAAGCCTCGTCTGTGGCCGAGGTAGAAGAAAAAAAAACTCATAAGTGAGGCGAAGGTAGGGGCATACCCTCTACCCCCTTCCCCTTCAAATCGAGGCATGCTGAGCTTCACTGGAGAGGGTAGGGCAGTAGGAGGGCACGGGGGAGAATTCAGGCCCCTCTCCCACTCATGCTCAGTTTTTAACCATATCTTTTCGATGACCCAGTCTGCACGCACGGCAAGCCAAAATAGATAATGAGGAATGTCAGCCTAGAAACAGAAAATCACCTCTACCAAGACCAAGCTGTTCCAGAGGACTGGCTTACATTCCACAGCAACTCTGAGTGATTTATTGCCACCCCCCCAAAAAAAAGTCTCCCGAAAAGACATTCAGCTACACAGCTGGTTAATGCCAACTGGTTGTGACTTGTGATGAGTAATGACAACCCTTTGAGTCAGTAGCTTTGTTCTTCTGTGTCGAGATGATGGATCATTCTTATAAATCTGTTTTCAAGATGTGCAGATTATCTCTTTCATAATTACTTTTTTTCTTTATTATTATCAGAAGTCGTTTTCCTCCCCGAGCCAGGTCCGTTGTGTTATCGCATTTCTGCAGAGCCCGAGTTGAAGCAGGAGATGTCCACTTTTCACTGGGCTCATCAACAGTAGATCCAAAGTCCATACAAACCCAATTAGGAATCAATTTGAGCCAGTGTCAGACAGGCTGGCGCCCGGAGAGGGGTTAATGCTTTTAATATGAACATTTTATCGTTGTCTCACAGTCTTCTATCGTCTAACAGTCTGGCATGTGTAAAGTATCTGTCATGATGCCTTGTTCCTGTCTCCTGCCACAGTAGTGCCTCCACAGACCTCCACACATGGCATGGTTAGGAGAGAGATGGAAACAATCCTATCCGTAACATCAAAAGATACATGACAAAACAAAAACATTTTTTGGGGTATTTTAATAGAGTTGTTCTAGTTTTGCTGACCACTAAAAGCATTTTACAGTACAGTTTTGCCATTCACACATTCATACAGGGCATCTATTAGCAGCACTTCTTTGTTCTATGAGGGGCAATTTGTCGGTCAGCATCTTGTCCAAGGACACAAGCTTTCACTCAAGTCCTTTGCTTTTAAGGTAGCTACAAGTAGATGCCACGACTAAACTACAACAGCAAAAGCATTTTGTAGGAAACGTTATTGCGAACAGATTAACATAATAAGGATATGTTTTCTGTATTTGGCAAATCACAAATATGTTGATACATATCAGTGAAATGCTTTCGGTCAAAATATCCGATCAAGCAACATAATATCCACCTGTAGTATTATTCAATCAATTTGATGTTTATGACACTAAGGGAGGGATGGGCTGGTGTTATGGAGTTTGCAGCGATTTTGGACACAACGTGTGTATTTACTTTGAAACAAAACCACAATCTTTCCCGAACCTCATTCAAAGTTGCCTTTACCTTAATCGAGACTCTGGATTCCAACCCCTGGTGAGACAGTTGTGCGCTCTACACGCTAGCCCTGTCCCACCCCACTGTGCCTTAACCCGTGCTAAATACCCCCTGGTGTCTGCATAGATTGTAACACTTCACTCATATAAAAAATTAAAAAAAAACATAATCCAGCCAGCGAAAACTTTTCCAACAAAACATCTTTTTTGTTGCACTTGTATTAAAAACATAACTTTCTTTGAAACATGGTAAATATAAGGTGCCCCAACCATGTTCACTTCTCAGTGTATTTTTACCTCACACATATGTCATAAATAATGGAGCTATCAAATCAATATTATGCTATACCTCGGCCTCCGCTCGCACCAGGTAGCACAGTGTTCCTGTATTTTCCATCAATTTGTAGCATTTCAGATAACAAGAGCCTGCACTCAGAGCACACACCGCCTGAAAGCTGTGCTGCAATAGCCTCTTTTTGGCGACACTCTCTGCACGCTGACATACCTGCGGCTGTGAAATGCTATCATTATCATTTGAGCCAACGTCGTGCAGAAAGGAGCAGTGCCGAGCTGATGGCTTGTAACCACTGAGTGGCAGGCAAGAAATGAGTCACGTCCTCTCAACACATTCACTTGAGCATGAAGGAACTTTTTACACAGAGGTTGTCAAAGTCGGGGATGGCAGAGACATGTTGTGCTGTTCTAGATTAAACAATTAGCTCACTTATTGTTTGGGTGGATGCACTTTGGAACAACAAAGGTGGAAAATGTTGGTGACAGTTGTGACTATGTCCTAGAAAACCTTTGCTGTCTCACTGCTACTGCCTCTGATGACATTATTTTTGATTACACCTTTTCTGGTTGAAAGGTCTTCTTCTCATGTCAAAGCTGCATGAGGCTTTGTCTGGAATAGGCCTTTGTCACAGTACTTATGTTTACTTAACGGAGAAAAAATGGAGGAGAATAGATGTTACCAATGTCCATCTATCCATCTTATCCTTTGAGGGTCGCAGGGGGGATGGACCTAACCCCAGCTGACATTGGGCAGGAGGGATGGATGGATGGATGGATGGTTGGATGGATGGATGGATGAATGGATAGATGGATGGATGGACAAACAACCAATCACACCTATGGACAATTTACAGTCTCCAGTTAACAGTTCTGCAGAAAAGTCCCCAGTCGCTCGCCAGGTTCAAACATGCAAACTTTTTTCTGTGAGGCAACTAAGAGAGAGTGCTCTATTCATTTTATTTCAGTGCCCAAATTCTGAGAGGGAAATCAATGCACAGCAAGGCCACCTCAAAAATGTTTCTGCAAGGGATACAAAGTGTGATATCTGTGGTTTGTACACCAACACTTACATCACACCGGTCAGGGATGCTGGTTTAGAAATGTCCCAAAATGTCTTATTTACTTCTCACCACAGAGTAAACAACTGAGTATCTGTTACATAAGTCGCAGTGAAGGAGTAAACGAGGGCATGATTTCTGACGTGGCCATAGAGTCTGTGCACGCACACTTAGCTCTGACAAGAGATCTAATTGGGCATAATAAGTGAAAACACATGTGTTGTTGTGCCAAGGGTTTCCAGGCCCTTTACACCTCCTATCATTTAATCTTGATTACAATGACAAGGTGTTTTATCAAGAGCAATAGGTTATCTTAAAAAATTTAATAAAGCCCCATATGTTTTCGGCTTCGGCTATTTAGACAGAGAACTAACCAAGAGTACTTCATGAGAACTGTAAGACAAGGTTATCCTAGAAAGGAGGTGTTTCTGCTTTAAGGGTTTATTTCACCCAATTTTCCCTGTGAGCTGCTTTGCAAATTAATTACTTCCAACCAACCCATGAGAGGATAATATCTCCCTGTTTGGTGGATTTATTATTTATCGCGTCTGTGTTTGTGTCAGAGCTAAACTGTATGGTATGCGTCTGAGCTGGAGGTGCTATAAATAGAGGCAGTCCCAGAACTCCTGCCTGACTGACAGGATTCCTTTTGCTGGCACGCAAAGATGACCCATTTCTTTTTTCTTTCCTACAAAGTTAACCACCCTCTTTATGTTGTTATTTAAACAAATTTACTGCCTTATTCCGCTACAGTATTTTCTGCCAGAGTAATTATTTATAAGATGTTTTTAGTGGTATATAGATTTATTCCGCTGTGTGTATTTTTTCTTGAAAAAAAAGGTTTGGCTTGGCGAGTGAACAACACAACAGTGTGAAGAAAACCTAACCATCAGCTTCCAGTGAGTGGAATCACTAAACGCTGTAAATCAGTTTTTTTTCTTCCTGTCCCTTTTTTCGCTGCCTTTTCACACTGAAACAATGAGCATCTGTTTCCATTTTTCGGTGTTTGAGCCTATATGTGGAGGAGGGTAGACTCGCTGCACAACAACAACGTTTAAAACTACACCCTAAGATAAACATTCACCATTGGAAACTGCGTTGAAACAAATGTTCCGAGTGCTTTAAAATGCTCTCGCATGGATTGAGATGCCTCCTTCAGATAGGCTTGTTCTTGGGCTGAGACGTACCGATATTTTTGGAGCAAATCACACAGTTGGAAAGCAGCGACTATGGTACATTACATTTATTTGTTCGGAGCTTTTTACCCATATAAGAGCATTTTCACAGCCGTCCCAAGGACGGAGGAAAAGCACGGTTTTCTAAGCCAAAAAGATCTAGAGAGGAGACAAGTCTGGATCCATGTTGCTTGTCAGATTTTATGCTTGATATAACTTCTGTCAGAAAAGTCTGCAGCCGACACAAGTCTCATGGGGGGGGAGGACTGCATAACTTCCAGAATGGAGAATATATCGTATGGTCCTGGAACCTAAAGCATCCTCCAAAGGAACTTTAAAGGCCTTAATTAATAATTGAGCAAGCTATTTATACTATGGCTGACAGTGCTGTATATACTGTGGCTGTTCACATTGGTTTGAGGGAATTTTGCAAAGAATAAAAAATATGTGTGTATAGTTATTTAGTTTGATGTCCGATATACCTATGTTTCCATGCTCGGGATATTGAATTTAAACATTTTGCATGCAGTATATCTTCTAGTTAATTGTCTCACAGACAAACATGGATTGTGGATGTGCCAGGTTTTCGTAAGTTCAAACTTAGCCTGCTAATATGCAAATGTCAGCATTTAGGGAGATTTATAATTCACTTAATTAAAACAGGTTGCAGAGCAATTACTTTAACAACTAGTTCTTACATAAAGATAATTAAAAGAGATTTCTAAAAGTAGCCTAGACATTTACAACAAGCGTAGCCAACTGTTGAAGAGCTAATGTTAGCTAAAACTAGCATTAGCTAACACATGCTGACATATTCATACATTTTGTGACCTATTCAGTCAGGAGAAGAAAAATATGGTCGACAGATGTGACCCCGTGATCTCTGTCACCTTGCTTAGCATAACAATAACTGGATATTTTTCACTCATTTTAAACTGCACAACTTAGAAACATATCTCTCTCAATGTATGTATTGGTAAAATAAGTAATAATCATTATTGGTTGGTAATTATCCATTTTGCTTGTTCCCTAAATTTGCTTTTCTTGGAATTTACATTGCATATGTTGACCTCCTCTGATTGGATGATGGATGCTTGAGATTTTTCCTTGTGACAGTTTTAGTTTTGATGGTGAAGCCTGATTTAGTAAATATGTTTGAAGCTGTAGCTCTCGTTATAACTGAAGATGTATAGATGGGTCTGTACAAACAATCTAAGGATTTGAAGAGCTGGTGCAAGCCATTTCTCCAGGTCCTCATTGAATTAAGGCATCGTCTTATCATGAATGTGGTGGAGTACACTTGCGGCTGAGCCTTGTAATCGAGCCTGCTCCTTCATGGGAACCGGCATTTCTATAAAGATCATGATACTTCCCACCCTTTTTCAGGCTTCCCTATGATTACAAAACTATAGAAAACTGCTCTAACCAACAGGCTGGGAAATGGATGCAGCCAACAATCGGCTCCCGCTTGATGCAGGAAAAAAACCCTTGAATTTGTTTGTCTGCGTAAGAGCAGACATCAAATCCCAGAGAAAATCCTCAGGAAACCCGGTCTAGTTCTTTTGATTTTTTTTTTCTCCCTCCAGTAAATGGCTTCTCCCCTTTAAAGTCTGAGATTGCCTCTGAATTTGCGGCTTTTGATCTTAATGAGCAAAACCACCTAATAATGACTCAGGACTTACAGTATTTACCACAGCATTCCCAGCTACCCTCTTATTTACCGCATGAATGTTTGCTGAAACACCACACGTTATTACATGAGGTTTTTGTCCGTAATCTGAATGGCACATTTGGTGGGGGAACACACACAAAGCATGAGAGGACTAAAATCAAAGGCACCATGTAGAGAGGTGAAGGAATTTGAATGCTGAGGCCGTGTCTGTCTGCGGGGTCGCTGTGGCTGCAAAAAAAACTCTGCCATCAAAAAGAAAATCTAATTATCACTCCCATAATCCATCGTAACATTTGAAGTCTGGATTCGCAAGAAATGGAAATGACGTTGCATTTAAATGCATGTGGCCTGTCGTCGTCTGGAGATTCTGCTGGAAAGAACAAGCAGCATGAATATATCAAATCATTGTGTGTAGCATTGCCATGTATGAGACACTGTAATAGATGAATAACTAATGAAGCTAACATAAATCTTCACTTGGTGCTGAACAGGATAAACCAGTATAGGAGGGTTCATTTTGTCTTACTGAGCGCAAAGAAAAACATAGCAATCACTGTGAATTGTAGGTGACGTAATATACATACATGTTCATTTATTCTCCCCGGTGCTTATTAACACAAATTAAAGAAGAAATCACAATGGTCAAATGTGGGATTCAAGTGTGAGGGAGGAGAAACAAGGGAGCGTGCTGTTTCGTCACTGCTATAAATTCAACATGGCTTAAACCGTAGCTTCATAAAGACCTATAATTTACAGCATGAAGTTTCCTCTTTCAATAAAGTCTGATCTCACACAGTAAAATTTATCTATACTCTCTACACGAGTCAGCAGCAAAAACTGCATATCACTTTTAGTCCTTTCGTGCTGTCACCGCCGGGTTTAGATTGCACGGCGAACACAGGCAGGAACGACAGGCTGCTGCGAAAGAGCAGAGCCAAGCGTTTTCTGAGAACTTCATCAGTCCTCAAAAAAACGAGGAAGAAAAAACAGAGACAAGGGCCGGCTGTGTGTATTTACATATATACTGCACTGACCACAATGAACAAAACCCCAGCGAGCCGGGCTCTCCTGGGTCAGTTCAAGTGAAACAGAGAGTTTACACTTTCAGTGGTAGGCCATACATAAACATTGTTTTTCTAAATAGGAATATGTGCCAGTGGATCAGCATCATTACATCTGTTTTCTTTTACTTGGATATTCTTTATTATGTAAAACTACGCCACGGAAAGCAGGCGAGCTCTGCACTATAATCCTCTCGCTTTCCACCTGGTGAATTTGACCCAAATTCACATTTCCCCTGTGCGGCCAGGGGACTGTTTTTATTGAAGCCACGTGTAACGGAGACCACTGACCTGGCTATGTGCTTTGGCTCATGAAGGGACGAAAAGTGAAGTGATATTTAGGATATTAATATTTCCAAAGTGTTTGTTCTTAGATGGACTTTTCTCAGGCAAATATGTCTTTCGCCTGCATTTGCTCCACCGAGGTGGCTCTTTTATTACAGTGCTGAAAAGTAAGGATCTAAAAATAGTAATTGTGTTGGGGAAGAGTGAAAGCTCCGACTAACAGTAAAATATCATGTTCAAAAGAAAGCTGCATGGGGCTGAATTTAAAAAAACGGAGGAAAATGTTGCCATAAACCTGCTTCCAGCTGAGCAGATCATTTTCCTTCCAGTGGGTTGATTGTCGACGAACGACAACAGAAAGTTCGCAGGATATTTAGAGGCTTAATGGCGGAGCTCAGACAGCTCGTCAAAAATGTCATGTTTCCTGAGCAGAAAGGTGGCTGTGCTGAGATCCCTCTGCTCACAACAGGGACACAGCTGGTAGCTCAGCACAGGTTGACATTACACATCTCATAAAGCATTAGTGTGCTCCACGGCGATGGCATATCACAGGTCTAATGATTTCTAATGATAGCCTGTGCGTAGTGACAAATAAATCAGAACACTGTGAAATACATTCTTTTTTCTTGTTGCTGTATTTGCGAGACAGAAGTAGCGTATGTAGCCCGCAGCTGTCAACAGTCAACAAATCATGACTGAATAATTAAAGATCTTTACACAAACATGTTGTTGTCCACGTTGTCATTAAGATTATATCATATTTGTTCACAAATGGCAATTTGATGCTAATGTTTTGCAGCTTACACTAAAAAATCCTAAGGGGCTTTTTTGCAGCTTTGAAGTGTAATTTTATCGACAAAAGCCGAATCTCTGCCAGTGATCTCAGTTTTAGTTTTATGTTTTTTTGGGGGGGAGGTTTCGAGTCAGTCGCCGATCGGGTCTCCATTCGCGACCGTAAAATCAGGATTCACTTTGCCCCCTTTCCATTGTAACCGACAAAGGAGCCATGGTGGGCTTCAAAAGAAAGAGGGAGGCCGGGTCAGTGCAACAGAAAATTCCTTTTTTGCATCTGGATAATTTTTTCTCACTTAAAGCCAAGAGACTGTGGAAACTGTGGCAATACATTATACAAAGCTATTTGCATAACAGTGTTGTTTTTGTTCAGTAAAAACACAACGACCCAAGATAAAGACCATGTGGTTTGAAAAATGTGTGTGTCATTTTCAAAATATTCTTATAAGGACTTGTGCAGCACGAGATAGTGACTTCGTATTGGCCTCAACACACGAACGCACAAATGCACATTCTCTTTATATCCCGTCACAATCTTAGAATTTTCCAGTGGGACATTTAGCAGTTTATGATTTATTTCCTTTTGCCTCAAAAATATCAACTAGGCAACATAATCCAGCTTCAAGGATGAGTAATGCAGATTGTTTCACGGAATATTCACAGCACTAAAAAAGGTCATATGAGGAAATCAGCCTGAGTTTTGAGCAAAAAATGTGAAATCAATGGAATATATCGTTGTTTTTCATCTTACAGCCCATTTGCAGCAAAACGTTTATACAAGCTATTCAATTTGCAAACCACGCTGTAGAATCCAATAGTAAGAAGGCAGGAAAAAAATAATGTTGCAAAACATGTTTTAAGAGTTTGTCTATTGATTTTCATACCACACAGAGATTAAAAGAAAACTGCCGCGAGGAACACGAGGAAAAATACAAATCTACTTTGGGACAAAAAATCTGTGAAATGTTTAAATAGAAGTGATTGTAGAAGATAAAACTTGCCAACGCTCTGAAGGTTCTTTAAGTTTCCATTTGTGAAATATAAAGTCATATATATATATATATTTAAATATCCATACATTGCAGTTGGGTTGTGAAAGAAAGGCTTTGCGTATAAGAAATATATAATATAATATATAGAAATGTGTTCACATGCATGCTGTGAATTCACAAGAGAGGTTTTAACATGTGACACTTTTACAAAGGACGTAAATGAAATTACCCATATTTAAATATATCCATGACTATGTTATTAGCAGTATTATCCAGGGTTTCAGTGAAGGATTGTAATGCGCCGCAGTTTAATCCCGCTGCAGATGCTTTTCCATGTCGACAAGAGTAAATTTCAAAGCGAGGCGCTGAATATTGCAATATCTTTCCCACGAACATATGGATGGATGTTTACCCGAAACGTGTGTCAGCATCTGCTCTGACGAACTGATTATACTGGGACTTTAGGTGCATGTGTCTGATTATAGGACTTCTGGATTTATTTATTTTTTTACAAGGTTGAGGTTGGGGGTTAATCCCTGACATTTTCCTCCCCAGGAATTATATTACTGTGAACATATTACATACTCGCTTGGCAGTTATACTGTACATGACATAGCCAGAATCATCCCACTGTAAACACCATTCATTGGCTCTTTCCATGATATCACACCTACAATCCTACATACTATACGTCACGCCTTCTTTATACTGCATTGTTACTTCCATTATTAATGAATGGTTTTAGACCACTATATTCATAGATTGATCTAGAAAATACTAGAAAGTGCTCATCTAAAGCTCAATGTGGCATCTATCAGAGTATCTACAAATATTCAGTCAATTGTCAAATCAGACAAGAAGACAATCCTCATGATTAAAAAGCTGGACAGGACAATATTTGCATTTTTACTTAAACAATGACAAAATATGAATAAATCAGTAATCACGTGTAAAAAATAGATGCAGCAACGTTTGAAGAGATTTCAGAAACGGGTGATTCTTTGTAGTAATAGAGGTTTTGTTTGCCCTCCACTTTTTATTCAGTTATCTTTACATACGTTTATATTCACTTTGTTGCTGCTGGCGCGATGGCACTAAGGTTGATTCTAATGTTATAGAATGAGTTTCAAGTTTCCCTCGGTGATAACTCGGCCTTGTTATACAGAGTTCCTCTAATTCGAAAAAAGTAATAAAAGACGAGTTTCACATCGTTAGGAGGCATTTTTGCATTTATTACTTTATCCACAAAGACTTTGGAGTCACGCGATTAAAACAAATCTTCTTTCTGCCCCAGTACTTTGTTTTGTTTGTTCTCTGTATTATATTACAGTAATTGTCCAGATACAAACTACTGGCTGCACTACTGAATTTATAAGAGAATTAGAATAAGTGTGTCTTTTATATGAGCTGCTTTCAGTAACACGTTTTTGTTAATGAGCACTCTCGCTCTCTTTACACTGTTCTCCTGATTGATCAGCGGGGAATTCTGATTTCACGACGATCAAACGTGGATTGTTAAAGTCCAGAAACTTGGCTGAAATACAGCAGCACTTGTTTGTGCCTTAACACGAGATGTGAACACATGAGATAGAGGTTTTAAAGTGTATAGAAGTTGCATGTTGCAGCTGAACGTCCCTCACCTCACCCTCCCCTTCCAAACATGACAGAGAACCTGTGGTAGCCATTAGTTGTGATAAAAACTCAAAAGGTGTTTAGTTTGTCCAGTCTGGCCTACTGTAGACAACATGGCGGCCTCAGGAGAGAGGACCCACTAACAATGTAAATTTAAAGTATTTAAATAAAAAAGGGACCATTCGAGGGTAAAGAAAACAACAATTAGTACAACTTAGATAAAACACAATAGTGAAATCATCACTAGGATTATTTCATATTTATAATAGATCCATTTCACCTAGATTTTACACACCTGACCTTTAATATCAGGGCTGAAAGGGATAGTTCACCCAAAAATGAAAATTCACTCATTATCTACTCAGTTCTATGGCGATGGAGAGGTGAGTGAAGTGTTTGAGTCCAAAAACAACTATTGGAGTTTCAGGGGTAAACATCGTTGCAGCCAAATCAAATACAATTGAAGTAACTGGGGACTCATAAATGCCTCCGTACTGCCCATGTGGTGTCGCCCAAGTGTCTGTAAGCCCTGATATTGAAATTTGACTGGAAACAGCATCATTTACACCATATCTTTTGCCTGCACGTCCACTGATATCCTCCTCTGGAGCCGCGGTCATGTTCTCACGCCCACAATGCACACGAGCTCTCGCCCAAGGGCGTGTGCGTTAGCATCTCCATTCGGTAGCGGACACTCAGGCTTAAATCATGGTGAAAATGAAGCCGTTTTTTGATTCAAATTTGAATGTTGAGGCTTTCAGACACTTGGATGACACCACAGGACCAGTATAGGGTGGGAAGTAAGACGTGGTCCCCATTTACATCAACTGTATTGGATTCGGCTGCAACGCTGAAACCCCTAAAGCATTTAGAGGACTCAAACACCTCCATCGGCCTAGTGGTGATCAGATACTGGGTGAATCTTCACTTTTGGGGTGAACCATCTCTGTACTGGGGAGCTGTCATAATTAGCACCCAGAGGCTCCGGTCCGCGCTCTGCCGTGGATCCGCTCCGGGTTTTCCGGGCAGCTCCCCCAGCCAGCTGCTGCAGAGCAGGGGACCGGAGCTCCGCTTGTCCCCGCCTCGCAAGCCTCCAGTCCCGGCTGCAGCTCCGACTGACTGCACGGCGTGTGGAGGAGGAGCACCGGAGGGAACGACGTGTCTCCTTGAAGTGATCCCGTGGTTTTATCCAGTCTGCACAGGAGGAGGAGAAGGAGGAGGAGGCAGCGTTCGGTACTTTTGAACAGATCCACCTCGACATGGAGCTACCGGCCCGGGGTCGGACGTGCCGGCTGGAAGGAGCTCAGATCCCCGCCACGGGAAACCCCGCCATCCGTGCGCAGTGAGCACCGCAGCCGAGCCCCAGACGTCTCCTAGTTTCTGGGGGCCTCTTGTAGAAGGAGGAGAGGACACCGGAGGAGGGGGTGGGGGGATCCTGGTGTTTGAATCTAAAATTCACACTGCGAGCCGGCATCCATATTTTTGGCACGGAGCACCGCGGTAAGTAGTCCTTTAAAAAAAAGCGGATGTTTTGAGTGTTTTTCCAGAGATGCTGGCTTCTTACCTCTCTGCGGGAATCGATCCCATTTATTTACACTCCCGAGGTAGGATGAGGCAGAATGTCAGGGACCGGGCCCACGGACTCCTCCAGCAGTTTGAAACTGTTGCGAAGGAAATCGATACACAGCCCCTGTGTGTAGTGTGTAATGTTATTTCTGAGTCGTGTAGCCTGCAGACTTTTAATTAACACGAAGTTGCGTCGGCCACAAAAGATCACCCCCCAATGTAGATTTGAGTTAATCTGCCCTTGATGCAATTTAAATTGAAAGCCTTTGGATTTTTGCATTTTCTTCCACAAGGCAAATTTAGTCGCTATTCTCCAGATTGTCAGATGTTTGAAAAAAGGACTCAATTGTGGGATTATGATTTATTGAAGTTGTGCAGCTCCTGGATGTGAATTTCAAGCCTGTGAAAACCAAACGGGACTTGATTTGTGTAGCGATGATTCCACGATGATGATGATGATCAGCGTGATAACATCGGGGCGATGAAATCAAGAACTCACACAAACATCTCTCCACCACCCAGCCCAGGACACCAGGAGCCGAGGAGGAGCTGCACGTCACTTGCTGTCTCCATTTAGTTCTCCATTTTGCGGGCTATAAAATAAGATCATTTCACAGAGCATGTATAATTCACAGACCTGAGCCAGCCATGTGAGATGATGGGACACACACACACACACACACACACACACACACACACACACACACACACACACACACACACACACACACACACACACACACACACACACACAGTTTTTTACAGGCTGAGGGAGCCATATCTCACTCTCACATTAGGCTTTTAGAAATAGGGCCACATACACTTCAGCTAAAAAAATAAATAAAAAAATAAGAGGCCCAGGACAGCAGTCGGAAGGAAATATCAAGTTCAAATCACATTAGCACATAATCCATACTGTCAAAGCCAAGTCAGGACAGTGCTGCAACATTATATAAGTCATATACTGACAAGTTTGGAGACTGAGAGCATCTTGGACATGTCCTTATATAACAGCCCTTCACACAGGGAGGTACAGGCGATGGCTTCCCATAGTTTTTTGGTCATGAAAGCAAACGTGCACCATTGTAATGACAGAAAACTGCAGCATTATATAAGGCGTAATATGCAGGTCGTGACAAATTTGTCTCGCTGCCATATTTCTCCAACAGCGGCGCGCACAAGTTTCTGTGTCAGGAGACAGAAGGACCAAAGAGTGCTCCTCGGCTAGGGATGCTGGTGAAATGTGTGTTGTTTTTTTGTTGTTGAAATCCTGACATACCCATCAGTGGTTCCCGAGGAGGAAAGGTCACTTCCTCCCCTGCCTGCACTTTGTAATGGGATGTTTTTTTGGGGGGCTGAATTTAGAAAAACCTGCATTTCAGCTCAGGCAGCTTCTCGACACAAATGCTGGGACGGTTGGATGGTAGGAATTCAAAGAGAGAGAGGGAAAGAGGGAGGGGTGGAAGGAGGAGGGGAGGGGGTCGCAAATGTTCTGTTGCCTCCCACCCCTCTCCCTCCATCTCTCTCTCTCTCTCTCTCTACCTCCGCTCCATCTCTCTCTCGCCCGCAACCCCCCAGAAGTGCTGGTTTGGTCCATTTGTCTGCGTTGTCTTGTAGAGGAAGTGCCATCACAGCTCACATTGCGCAAATGGTTTCAATGCGTGCGAGTGTGAATTCTAGCAGGTTTTTGAAACTGCCAATTTCCATATCAAAGTGTCTGCATTTCAATAGGGGAGAACTTGAGCTACCAGCCCCCTTCCTCTCAGCAGTTTTGTTCTGATGGGGAGCTGCTGCTGCTGGTGCTGGTGGAGGAGGCTAGTCAAAGTATTGCTGGACACTGCAGTTAACAGTGTGTGTGTGTCTGTGTGTTTGTGTGTGTGTGTGAAGCAAGTGTTTGTGTTGGAAGCAGATTCAGTGTGGATGGGGAGAATTTGTTGGCCATAATCTAACACCAGAAGCTGTGTGTTTAGTGGAAATGATGTTGGACGCCACTCAGACGTGGTCATGTTAAAAAAGATTTCTCGTCCGTTTAAAACATTCCCCCCCCCCAAACAGTTTTTTCCCGGGTTGAGCATAAAACATCAACCACGCTCTGCCTGCATCTCTCTAGCGTCTGTGCTGAGGAAAAAGAAAAAGCATAAATAAGTTGCTGAATTAAAAAAAATTAAAAAAAAAATCTGTTTACACATTTTGACTTGGTAATTTTGACCGCATGCAGCACTCCTCATCTGAAATGCTTAAAAAATAATTTGTTTTTCGAGCTGTTTGCCCCCCGCAAAAAAAATGAAATGCCTCAATTCCACATTCAGTGAGTGGATTATGTAAAGACGCAGAGGATTCGAGTCCCGTTGAGAGACACCGACTACCTACTGGTGTCTGATTGTTTTTTCTGTCGCAGAGATAATATTTATTTCCCATTTTGTGCAGCTGTTGTTTGTCAGAGGAAGAATGCGACAAGACGCTGTTTATGTTGATGGATCTTTTTTTTAGGTCTTCTTCTTCCTGTGATGCTTGGCCCTAATGTTCCTTGCAATCTTTAGTTTGGTCGAAAAATAATACTTGCACACATTTCTAATGAGCACAAGGAGAAACAAAAAAAGAGAAGCACTTTTTTTATGTGTTTTATGCCCATGTTCGTGCCCTCACTTTGAAAATAGGAGCAGGATAGGTTAATAGTGAAAGAAAGTGCAGTGTGTGAGATGTTATTACACAGAGACAGGGAATGTAAATGCCAATGGGGGTGCAGTAGGGGTCGGTGGCCCCTTCATGGTCATCCCGCTCCTGGGTAATAACACCAGCCAACTGCTCCCCAACCTGCCAGAGACGCCAGCTCGCTCCTTCCTCTCTTTCTCTACCTTTGTTCCGTCAAAATAACATCACGAAACTTAGGGAAAGAAGGTGGGAGAGCAGGGAGGAGAGAGAGAGAGAGAGATAGAGGGAGAGAGAGAGAGAGGGAGAGAGAAAAAACACAGGACCTCACCTGCCATCTTCACTCACGACGGGCGGATTTGACAGCTGTCTTGTTCAATTCCTCTGACACGCTCGCTGTGAAAAAGTTGGACAAACAAATGGACAGAAGGAAGGGGGGGTGGATGGAGGGACGGAGGGATGGATGGATGACTAATGGTACACGGGGCATTTCTGATTGGGTTTGGTCTTAGCGGAGAAATACTCTTTACATCTGTTAGAGATATTCCGATGTTAAGTGCATTTTCAGATGAATGGCGCGATTCTTCTCCTTTTTTCTTTCTTCCTCCCGTTGTGCTGACCTGACATCAGTCGACGGTTTCCTGTGTTTCTCACAACGCCTTCTGACACAAGCCCAGGTAGCCCGGGCATACTTTGTATGAGTAGGAGGGGAGAGCAGGGGTGATTTTAAAATGGAAAGAAAAAAGCAACCCCAAAAAAAAAAGAAGCAAGTGCAGTAAGTTTGTGGAGTCAAGGAAAAGTGCAGAGTGGAGTGGAGAGCATGCTGTGGTGTGCTGAGGCGAGCCTGGTTGTTCAGATTATTAAAAGGCTGCTGAAGAGGAGAGGTACATGCATTCTGCTCGGCTGAGGTCACTATCCGAGGAGGAATTGGCATCGGAGGCTCCTGCCAGGATGAGTTTCCTCCTGGGTAAGTGCTGCTACAAAATGGTCTAGAGTCTGGAAAGGAGTATCTTATTCGGAGGGGCTGACACCAAACCTGACATTTCCCACTGAAGCTGAGGAGAGGCCTCCACCAAACAGACTCTGAAAGGAAGCTGCTCTCTTGTCGTTGTCATTCGGCCCCGTTAACCAGAGAAAGAAGAGGGAAAAGCAGGAAAAAGAGCCAGGAGAGGAGTGGATATAAAAAAAGGAAAAAGGGGCATTTTGTGTATTTAACAAAGTACTTTGGAGCGAGTATCTCATTTAACTCCAAGAAAACCCATCGTAGCTATTTTGTGGCCTCGCCTCAAAAAGAAAGAGACAGATGACTGAAACGAATGATTATGCGTTCGGGTAGTTAACCCGATGGATGGATATACGGTCTCGCTCCTTTTCACTGAGAAAAAACATCTGAGGGAGGAAAAAAAAAAAAATCCCCTCCCATACCACCACCTTCTGTGTTTAAAATGACAGTTAACTTTCCCCCACTGGTTTAAAATGGATGTTTAATGATCAACAGAGACTGGGAGCTCTGGTCCAGCACTCACGCTGGCTGTGTACTCGCTCGCCGCCGAGCCTTCGCTGAGAAAAGCTACCGACGGTGTTGTTAAAGGACGCTTTGCTCAAAGGGAGGCTGGTTTCTTGAGTGATGGATCATCAGAGGTCTCTTTGGGGTGTGTGTTAACCCTTTGGTGCGTGCAGATCTCTCCCGGTTGGGGAGCCGTCGGCGGCGTGTGATGGATGTGTCCCGGGTCTTTAGGCTCCATATATCAGAAGATTAGCACTGACCTGTGAGCTGTCTGGGCCGCCCTCGCAGCTTCTCCTCCAACACTGGCCGACATTAGCATATGAGGACACTGCTCCGTCTCGGGGGGATTCGGGAGATAGTGTGCTTTATTTGGTTCTGTCACAGTCCAGGTCAGAGGAAGTGTGCAGATTAAAGGCTGACGGCTTTGTGTTGGTATTAGGTGTATCGGACAGGTCATCAGTCTTCAGCTTGGAAATGCTTCTCTCCTCTTCAAACTCCTAAATAGTATCATATAATTATCCCACAAATGGAGGCCGGGGCCATGCTTCGCTGCGGAGAAACCGATCCCTGTCCTCATGAATCACATAAAAATGTAAATCACTTTTTCTGATTTCATGTAACGTCGTTATTTTTCATTTTGCACCGCATAGAGGGAAATGGGAACAGGTACTCACTGACACCCATTTCCAAATAAGTAATGTACAGGGTGTCCGCATGTGACAGGCAGCTTGAACTCTGAGAGCTTCCACATGAGAAACTAGTTACTTAGTGCATTGAAAGGCTAAATTAAATAAATATTTATATATATTTTTAAGTACATTTACTTACCTCGGTTTTGCTGCAAGTTCTTTTAAATGATCATAACAGCCCTCCACATTTAGTTCTCCTCTCTTGCAGTGCTCTCTTTCTGTCCAACATTTAAATGTCACCTCCCACGGCATCGCTGGCATTTTGTTGTTGTTGTTGTTGTTGTCGTCGTTGTCGTGTCTTCACTTAAAGAAAGAAATACTTTAAAAGCCAATCTTCAGGGAGCTGCACTAGCTGGAACCTGTAACCTGCCAGTTATTTGAGTGCCTCGTCTAATGGCTTTTTCTTGATGCCTACTTGGTGTTACTCGGTGTCTTGTGATGAAGTCAATGTGTTTTCAAGGTGAGGAGATATTGTCAGAGCCCTTGAACGTTCCCCGGGCTTTGATTGGCAGGCGTTGTCACAGAAGATGAGAAGCGGTGGGAGTCGCGCGGCAAAGAGAATCTATTACCTAGGCTGGCGAGGCACGCTTTCAAAATGTGTCAGTGCAGTCAGCCATCTTGCTCTCTCCCTGCGTCTGTGGAACAGTCCCTCCTCGACGCAATGAGGGAGCAGCTTTCAACTCTCATTTCTGCGGCTGCCATAAGTAACTGTTACTGATATTTTATGCTTTGGGTTCATGCTATGACGAATTATCGTGTACAACCCAAAACATTTAAGCGTTCATCAGTGGTGGTGTGTAATCTGTTTCATGATTGCTGGCACTCGGCGATTAGACAAAACCACAGAAATGACATCCTGGCAAAAAAAGGCAGAAATTATGAGATATAGAAAGTCAGCTGAGCCCTTTCTTGTGGAGTTTTGCTGATTTCCCCCCATTGCAGGGGCCTTATTAATATACACACACACACACTGAGAGAGAGAGAGAGTGACTGCAGAGCCTGTGAGATGCAGCGAGAGAAGGACGGTTGTTGTTGATCAGCCAAGCAAATCAGATCGTGATATTTGAAGAGTGCAGTTGTGATTGCTAATCACTTCACTGCTGAGTTTTAATTAGGAGGCCCATAAGCATTCTGTCATTTCTCAGCAGAGCATAATCAGAAATCAGAGGTACTTAAGAGAACAACTAATTCCTTTTCGTAGTAGTTAAGGTCCACAAAAACAAGCACAGGTTTTCCTTTGTATTGTTAGATGCCGAACGCTTTATAAATGTACTATATAACGTTGATAAATGTATTTCATGTGAGCCCAGTGCATTTTGCACATTATCTAAAATAATATCCTGGTCTTATTAGGGGATTTAAAAGCATTATTTGTGAGCACAGCAGTCACGCTCGGACACATTTTGTGCTTATTGCTGCAGAAAAAGCCCCAATTCAATCTCAAACTGTTTTCCTGGAGATGTGCTATAGATTGGACTGAGCTTATTTTCAATGGGCAGGTTTCTGTCCTGTGCTCCTAAGACCTTTGTTGGGACATTTTAATTACAGCAGAGCTGGGTGTAATTGATCCAGGCTTAGAGGGATTTCACTGTCAATGAGAATGAGCCTGGGCGTTAATACAGCCAAGCAAACGCTTCCACCTCTGTGTGCTGCACAGTCGCACACACACACACACACGCACACACACACACACACACACACACACACACACACACACACACACACACACACACACACACACACACACACACACACACACACACACACACACACACGGTGGAGTGCAGATGTGTCTTCTCATTGACTATCACTTGTTTCAGAGAGGAGTCTGTCTTTCATGTGCACTGGTGAAATCATCCTTGCAGACGAGTCTCCCTCTGCCTCCACTTAAACATATCCGTTGCCACCTGGAGTGGAGCACTTTCTTACTGGTTCTATATTGTCACCCACAAACTTTAAATTTTCATAAGGCCGTTAGATAATGCTTCCCGATGAGGGTGAATTATTGATGGTCTTGTTTGTATGAGTGGGACGGGGCAGGCTTTTAACTCTCTGAGCTGGTGGTTCTCTTATCCGGTAACTAAGGGACACGGCACAAACACCCAAAGGAATGATGTACTGGAGGAGAAGGAAAAAAGGAGGCAGGGGGCTGAAAATAAAATAAAAGAAGCATGCATCCTCTACACCAGTGTTAGGTTTAGCCACAACACAAGGGGAAGTTGGCAGCAGAGAAAAGCAAAGCATCCACAGAAGCCTTTTCTGTGTTTTGAAGCCCTGAGAAGTGCAGTGGTGGTTGTGTATTTGTTGTATGAGTACACACGGTGCTCTGGCTTGGACTTTTTTTTTTTATATGAATATATTTTGTAGAAACAAATGTTTCAAGTCAGGTACTTTTAATAAAACCAGATGTGATGTGAGGTGAAGCTGTCGGGTGAAGGAACAGAATAAGTTATTTTGCCGGAGTTTGAGCAAACAATTAAACTTTGTCGCCAATAGAACTGAAATGATTGGTTGAGTAATTGATGAGACAATTGAAAGGAAATGAACCTGGAACTGTTCTGACAATCAATTTATTGTCTCTATTCTCTGGTTTGTGGATTGATGTATTTGATTTATTTTTTTATGCCTTAATCTGAACATCTGAGTTTTGGACTGTTGGTCAGACTAATAAAACAATCGGTAGATTTAATGATTAGGTAAATGTTAAAATAACAGACTGCTCTACAGTTAGCCGGATGAGTAATGCACAGCACTCATAGTCAGATTTTCTTTTTTGAAAACCTAAAACAGTTTTCTCAGATATATGAAGCCTCTGCAGTGCCGGATCTAGGATTTTTCTAAATGGGGGGCCACAGTTTACACACAGGGGCCAATTATACAAACCAGCATTCATGCACCATCCCTGATTCAGTGAGGTGCATATTTAAGCCATTTCTTGTTTGAATATATTTTGAATGTTTGAATATATTTTCAAAATTTTTCAAGCACATTGTGTCAAAAAAACTTCGAAAATGTAAATTCTTAACAAATTGTCATGTTTAGTGCCCCCCCCTGACCCAGCCGCGGATTCTGCCCCTATTCTTGGCCAAAGGCAGGGGTGGTCTATAGGGGTGGCACGTGGGGGACACTGCCCCTCCCTTAAATATGATCGGCTCCTGGGGGGCACAAGGGGGAGGCACCTGGCTGCTGTCAGTCTGACATTGTCTAACACATCACAGGGCTGTCGATAGCTGCGTGATTTGTGATGTGGAATCAGAGGAGGGACTCACCTCCCCACAGACCACACGTCGCTCTTCTTGCTATCAACACATTCAGTTATATAAATTTTGCAGTATATGGACATGGTATCTTGTCTGTAGCAATAATAGAAGTCGTGAAAGGCTGAAGACAACCCCTCACAGGCCCCCTGGTCCCCCTCCCGAGCCACCTCATTGTAAAAAACTAGACTCGCCCCTGTTTCCTGGAGGAAGAAACCACGCAGCCGCAAGCCCAATCTGTTTCTAAAGGGAGGACTGGAGGTTTGAGCTGCCCCTCTGACCCCGAATGACAAACTGTATCACACGCTGCAGACAGAGCGAGTGTCTGTGTCTCTGTCTGCTGCACACATAGCTGCATTTCATTAAAATCTCTCCCCTTAACTGCTAAATGTACACCCTGACAGCTGTCCTGATTCTTACAGCGGGCACTTTCATCATTGTTCCAATCCATTCTCTATGCGCTCGCATGGCCCTCCAGTTTGCATTACAATGGAGCGAGCAGAACCAGCTCATTGAAATAAGGGTAAAGCGTATAATTTGGTGCGCCCAAATTGTCCTTTAGGCTTCATTTTAGGTTCCATTTGAACATTCATTTAGAGATGTGGACGCTGTTGGCTGAGATTCGCCGCATTTGATTGTGAGAACTGTTCCTCTTTGGCAAAATCTCACAGAATTGTTGTATTGATGGGAGGAAATCTGGCCAATTTTACCTCCTGAGATTGGACTTCATTTTCTGGGAAATTGTGTAGACGTTGGAGATATGTTGTGACATTATGTTGTAAGTTTTGATTATTCTGGCTTGTTACAGCTTGCGAATAGTCTTTTTTTTTTTGAGACACAGGGCGGATGAGTGTGTCTGTTGTGAAAGAAGAAGACATGTCGGGCCCACCAGTGCAGTGGTCCATCTTTTAAAATGAAAACGAAGTGTTTTACAGCCGAATCATGGGTTGTAACTCTAAAATAATAACCCTGAGTCTGTGTCAGTGAGGACAGGAACAGAACAAAAAAAGTAATTATGTGCAAAGGAACAAGAAAAACAAGTCCAGCCAGCTGCCATTTCCCACTGGAAATGCTGCAGATTGATGCCAGTGTTTTTTTTAATTTCCAGAGGAACAGACAGAGTGGGTGGACAAATTAATAGAAACCGATACTCGGGGAAAAAAAGCACTTTGAATTGAAAACAAGCATGAAACCCATCCAGGCCTGCAGCCTGTGTGTGTGCATATTAAGTCCATGCCTTATTTCCAAATCACCACAGCCAAATGGTAAAACTCTCAATATGGCAAGGAGATGTTAGCTTGATATTTAACGCTGTGGAGAAATGCTGTATCTCTACAGAGGGATTTTTCTAATTAGAGCAATAATTCAGAATAATCAGCCTTTAATTAGTGTTGTTGGATTTGAACAGCATCAACATTATTAAGCGTTTTAATCATGTTTTAGATAAATTGAATTATAAAACAATTTCAGTTGAAATAGTTGAAATAATCAGGCACTCTGGGGGTTTTACATGGAGAAAACACACTCACACAAACACACACACACACACACACACACACACACACACACACACACACAGCTAAAATGTCATCAATCACACCTTATTTTCTTCTATTTTTTACTTAATGAAGTTGAACTAATTTTCATTTGCCTTTGTAATAAATGATATCTGCCTAAACAATCAGTTGTGGGTCAGTGTCTAATCACCACATTCTATTAGTTTCTTTGCTTGAATCGCTCTGCCTAGACCACAGAAACTAAAATAATTACAATTAGAGGGAACTGTCTGAAAAATCTCGACAACATGTCAATCATAGCGCTGGGTATTGTTAATTATTTCATAGTGATGGCTACACAACAGCAGGTTGTTGGTACTAATACTGTATTTGGACACATAAAAATACTTTTTACAGCTGCATAAATCAGCTTTTTAATATAACACTGTATATACCAGCATATCGGCAATCTCCCAGAGCTCTAAGAAAAACCCACTGCCAAACAGCAGACAGGCCCAGTTAGCAATTAACTGGTCAACACTGTGGAGCATTTAGCAAATGAAGAGCAAAGCGCATTATCAGATGTGAAGCTCTCAAATCTTTGTTGTCTTTCGACTTTTTCATCCTGAGATATTTGCATTCTTTTGGGGGGGGGGGGTTACCCCCAGCCCTCTGACTGACTCGGACATTTACTCCCTCACATACAGTCCTTTGGATAATTACTGGAGAATATCCGGAGTTCAGTTCATGTCTGGAAGCGGCTCTAGACTTATCCCTCAGGAGAAGAAAGTGAAAAGTAATATATAAAACCACCAATGGAAACTGCTTTAAATCACAAACTTTCCAATCCAATAACTTAGGATGAGTATGAATCTTTCAGTAATTGACAGCTGTTGACAGCTGTGTACTCTGCGCCACAGACACATTTCGATTAGTTGGAAAAAAGTCTCAAAAGTTCCAAAAATAACAGCGGATGAGACTCAAAGCTCAGCGGTGCATATTCACACAAACCTGTGAGGATGAGCGGGTAAACACAATGAAACGCTGACCTCCGAGTCGAGCCACATTTGAAGTAACACTGTAAAACCTCCTCGGCTTAATATATATTCCAATCACAAAGCAGGAATTGATAATGCAGGCACCCTGAGGAACACTTATATCCAGGGCCTAGTCACAAGCTGAAGTAGGTGACCCGATGTGAGAAGCAAGAGCCTGAGAAGTGGAAAATGAATAAAAAGCCGTTCTCACTCTCTCCTGGATCCTGATGGTTTTACCTGCCGAGAACACAGGAAGACGCCTGCTGCCGACTGTTAAACGTGGCGGTGGGTCCTTAATAGCACTGGCAGCCGCCTCGCGGGACTCATTAGGTTTGATGATTACTTCACACGATTGTGTAATGGCTGAGGTATATGTGAGGCAATTTTTTTGAACGGGCCCACTACTCTGGTGTTGCTGCGGTTTCGCAAATTAAATCAGGTTCCTGGTGAGGTTTCCCCCCTTCGCCAGATTTGAACATCATTTAACATGGCTGGGAATCCTGCCGGGTGGAGTGTGGAGTCGATTTCCACCTCCTGAACCCCTCACACAAACAGAGACTTAAGACGTCAAGGAAGATCACACTCCTCAAGACTGACCCACTGCTTGTTAGTTTATTATTAATTATATTATACTCACTTTAGCCATTCAACATTCAATTTATCCCACTCCTCTAAGGGTGTTTGTCTTAATGAGTATTTTTTACAATTTTGGGTCGTGTTTGTCATGTATTCTGAGTGTGAAGTAGAAAGTAGTTACTGATAATAAGGAATTCATTCAGTTTTATCATTTATCGATTCCAGTGAACAGATTTTATACATAGCACTAGAACACAATTAATTGACTTTTTTTCATTATTGATGTTTTTAGTTTTAGTATTTTTTTTTTGATTGGTAAATTATTTGCTCTAATAAAAGTTACAATATAGTGAAAAGGTCCAAATTCAAAGGTTTAGTCTTCAACTAGATTGCGTTGTCGTAAATTATTAATTATCAATAGTTGACATGGATCTAAAAGAGAGAAAGTCAACAGATTAAATTATTAAACCAACACACTTACACGTATTCACACACGCTATATCATGATATATACTAAGACTGGGCGACAGCACTGTTAAAAGAACACTCAAGTTCAAAGTGTTGTCATATATATATAAGTATATCGATTATTATCATGATAAATGTCCCATTAATAATTATTTTTAGATATTATGTTTAGTTATTATTTTATGGATTCTGTAGTTCATCGTCCAGAGTTCAGTGTCAATGCACAGTGATGCGTGCCTCGGTGTCTGCGTGTTTGATGGCGTCACACACCAAACATGTGCTGATGTCATTTAACAAATCGTCCCCTGATGATCTGTGAAGAAAGGCGACACTCGATAGCCTCTGCCTCCGAGGACACGTTCCAGCCCAGAATCAAGGCGCCTTAATGCGTGTCCGTCACCTCGGACACCGAATGAATAGAGACCAAACAAACCCTCCATAGTTGGAAAGCAGCCCATTTACTGATCATGCATCGGTAACGTGAAGTTAAATGAAGCCACTTTATGAAGGTGAAACCAGCAGGATGAATGTATCCGTGTATGTGAAGGGAACCATGAAGTTGTGTCTTTGCTTAACAGTCACTGCATTCAAATGAAAGCAATAGGAAAATACGACGAGCAGTGAGAGTAAATCAGGACGTCAGGACGGACGCTGGATGATGTAAATTATCTGGTTAACAGCTCATGTTCCTCCAATAAAAATAATATCTCTCTACACGACACAAGACACATTGACTGGTAACGTAACAGCTGTGTGGCTGAAATACAAGGAGGGAATGGAGATGCTTATATTACTGGCAGATGTGAATACACAAGAGTTAGTGTTACACGAGTTTGATCCGACGATAATTTGAGTGAACTTTAGGGACGGTCTAATTTATGTCTGTTGCGTAATCATTCTGCCAATAAAATGTCAGACACTTGATGAAAACTCACAATTTCCTTGAGCCCACGCTGACGTTCTCAGATGGCGTTTGTCCAACACACCAAAAAAATATTCACTTTAGATATTCATATGAGAAAAGGAGAAGCAGCCAGTCCTCACATTTTAAAAGCTCAATCAGAATCTATTTGGCATTTTTACAGTTTTTTACAATTTTGCAATTTTATGCGGTGTTATGTTTTACGCCGATATAAACATATAAAGAGAGGAAGCAGCACCTCTGACTTCATGTTCCTCCCCACTCCTAAAAACCAAATCTACACTGGGCTGCACATACAATTCAAATTTGTTTCTCGGTGCCGACTACTTACCGCTCACTCGGATTAATGGAGTTTGCTCAATTTGCATATATTTCTGAGGGAAAAGTCTTTGCTTTTGGCAAAAAAAGTGGCACTTTGCCTATTATGTCATGAGCCCTATTTGGATGGGATTAGTTTTTTACGAGGGGAGAGGGGGATGTGAACAGATGTAATTGAAAATTGGGGCCATGTAAATTTTAGCCCGGTAGGAATCTTGCCATGTGAGTTCCCAGGTCCAAATCTGAGACCTCCTGGTTCCGAACAGAAATGATAAAAACCCACAGCCAGTCCCAAACCACAACCCTGAGATAGTTTACAAATAATGTGTCATTTCCCTAGGGGGCGGAAAAGGAAAAAGACTTTCTGGCTTTCAAACCCAACCTGAGAACACTGCGGTCCAGATGCAGCGTTTCATCTGCTGTTTTGTCTTTTGTTTTCACAAGTCGCTGTCAGTTGCGTAAATTATGTTTGATTATTACGATACATCTTTTTCTGTTGCGATGGCAGCACATGAATGGATTCCTGTAACGGGCGGAGATTTGATTGCACAGATTTCTCCTCGTGGGCATGTTGTTCATTAACGTCCCAGATGTTACGTATTAGCAGTTACTTTATGTACATTTCGCCGGAAAAGCCTGTGCCCTGTGAAAGCGGCTATACAGTGAGTAAAAATGTTATATGGTGTCGATACAATTTCCGCCCAGAAGGTGTGAACATCAACACATTTGTTGTGTGCGCGTGTGTGTGTGTGAGTTAATGCGGGGTAAATGTTGCCTGGCCAATTGTGGGTTTTTTCCTTGTAAAAAAAAAGTGCCTTAACGACAGAGTGAGCTGGAGGTGAGCAGTGTGTGCGTGGGCGTGTTGGTGGATAAAGAGCGTGCAGCCGAGGCGAGAAGTGCGGCTTTCAGTCGATTTATGAAGAGACTGATTGAAAGGAGAAACCAACGCTTTTCCTGTGTCAGTGTCGAGCTGCTCTCTGCTCCTCTCCGGTGACCCCACTGCTCAACCAACTGCTCTCAGGTCAGCCCATTCGTTTTCAATGCCAAGCACAAACGGCGACTGAAGCATGCAGCTTGAATATTACTGAGTGACATCTCAGCCGCTCGCCCCTTATTTCAGCAGATTCTGTGTAGGTGAATTTATTACCAGCTATTGTAGTTTACATAATTCATCTGAAATGATTAGTTGATTAGCCGGCGGAAAATTAATCTTCAACAACTTTAAACAGGTATTAGTCGCTCGAATCAAAATGCCAAACATTTTCCGCGTCTCTAGCTGTAATTATGATGAAATAAGCAGCGCACACTCGCTCATATGAAGCATTTTCCACTTAAATCACACACAAAAAACCCCACTAATCAGGAACATGTATACTGGGCCGCTCTGGATGTTGCTCTGCTCTTACGACTGCTTTTAACGCTGATTAGAAATGTAGAAATCTCTGTTTCATCATGTGCAGCTCCTAGCAAACCACACAACTGCCTGCTTTCTGTTTTATAGGAGTGGTATGTCAACGTTTTTGGGTTTTGGACTTTTGATCGGACAGAAACCGGCTATTTGAGGACATCAGTGTAAATTGAAACTCAAATTCAAAATTGAAAAACTCAATTAATCATCAGTTTTTGCTTTT
The DNA here is from genome assembly GCF_963576545.1 of Limanda limanda. Taxonomy (NCBI): domain Eukaryota; kingdom Metazoa; phylum Chordata; class Actinopteri; order Pleuronectiformes; family Pleuronectidae; genus Limanda; species Limanda limanda. The sequence continues at coordinate 11,107,070 of NC_083648.1, forward strand.
GGCAGATGATACATGTCTTTTTAGGCAGATTTCATTAATGTGTTGACATTTTAACTACAACCATCTACTACATAAACATCCGCTTCTACTCCTCTTTCCAACTCGTCTTCTTCTTGGCTGAGCTCCTTTTGAAGCCTCCACACCTCGGCCGCTTCATTTAGCTTGACACTAACCTGGTTGTTCAGCAGGGTTCTTCTTTGTTCTTTGTTCCCTTCACTTAACTGAGCCTCTCTGCTCGTCCCTCTCTGTTTCTCTATGTCCATCTGCCCGCTGGCACTATCTTATCTCCAGCCTCAATCATTTGGCCGGGAGCCGCTGAACACACCAACTGTTGTGTGTACTCAACTAAATAGCCTCGCACCTTTTCAGGGCTTATTCTGTTGGGGCCTTTTGAGCTGCACTGAAGAGCATTTCAATTTAAAAGCATGTTTTTTTCCCAAGGTCTCCTTTTAAGTGGGTGCCATTAAAAAAAAAAAAAAAAAGACATAAAAGAGTCGATTGATGTGCCTTGAATTTACTTTTTCATATTAAAAAGTTACAAGAACTCATTTTGACCAAGGCCTAGACAGAAGATTTTATAAGAAGTTATATTAATCTATCAACCCTCTTTTTGGCATTTGGCACTTTCATTCACACGCTGCGACCCTGAACTCATCGTAACATCACTCGGAGGAACTGCACGTGTGAACGCAAATGTCTGACTCAGTTGGACGGGACATTAAACGGACATTACCGGTCTGTTGATTGTCTGGTGCAACTGGTCCAACTGTTGATGAGGCTGGTCATTGTCCAGAGAATTCAAAGAGAGAGAGTAGATGTGTTGATGATGTTTCCATCCTGCCTCCTGCTCGCTTTGCCCCTCAACATAATGTAGTATTCCCAGTAGGTGAGAGCACGTCTGTTGTGAAAATGGCCTTATAAAATATTTTTAGGAAGTGAATCAAGCAGTAAGTGTGATATAGTAGCTCACACTGGCTTATAGGAAGTAATCCAACGCTATATTTCCCTAAAAGTCTGCAGAAAATAACACAAACTTTTAGCAAACTGCAGCTGAACTCGATTAATTCAGCAACTATTCTATAATCAATTGTTCTTTTTGAAAGCGAGGAAGCAAAAAACCTTGTTCTGATTCCAAATGCGAAAATTAACATTTTTTCTTGGTCCACTGTGAGAAAAACAAATTAATTTCGGTGGTGCACATTAAAATTTTAAAGGTGTCTCTTTTTTTTTCTCTTTGCAGCAAATGTTTTTAATTTACTATCTAATGACATTTGACAAAACTTTTCTTTTAGAAATATATTAATCATGAATTCTAGTGTTGTAGGGCTGCAATTATGAAAAAAAAAACTGTTTTTGCTTCAGGTTACTGTTTTGTTCTTAAAAGTAAAAACTAATTTTACTTCTGGTCAACGCATAACTCAATAAAATGTCAAAAAATATTGTAAAATGATACATTTATGTAGTCAGTTGTCATTTATGCCCAACTAACAGTCCTAAACCCCAAATTATACATTTTACTATCACAGAAGAGCAATGAAACAAAGAAAAATTCACAATTGAACTCAGTGGATTTTTTGCCTCAAAAGGAAATGACCATCTTTCGATCATCAGATCTTATTGATGAATAGTTTTAGCTGAAACACTTGTGTGTACAGTTCCAAAGCTCAGTTTACACCATCTTTAATCCTGATTGTCGTACATCCCATCAGTTGATGAAACGCTGTCTGTTTTGCTGCATGTGGTGTCGGCCCATCACCGTTTCTGGCAGTTGATGGCAACTCCTCTACATCACTGGTGGAGCCAAGGAAATGACATCATGCCCCTGTAAGGGGGGGGGGGGGACGCAGCCCTGACAGGCCTGTCATGACAAAAGACTTCCTTGGGAACATCAGGGTGCACCAAGGACAGAAGAAGAGTCTGGGGGCTGTGTTTTCTTAGTTCCTGTAGATCCCGTCTCCCCCTTCTTACCCATCAACCATTTTCTGATGGTTGAAACTCTCCCTCCAACGTGTTCGTCTTTTTTTTCGTGCCGAATGCAGGGCGTGGAGGCGGAGCAGAAAGTTCTCCAAATTGGTGGTTATTCAAAGGCGAATCATTGTGCTGGCGAGATGCCGCTCAGCAGAGCCACATCTCTATTTCACTTGTGGGTTTTCAGCAAACACTTGGACTTGCGCATTAGTTTTGTTTCAGTCTTACTTGATATGTATGTATGCGCTCTTTATCTCTCGCCTCTCTCTGCGTTGACAATTGAAAATAAATTAACATTCCTGGGCTTTATTTTTGTCTCCTCTAAGCCTGTGGAGAAAACTTGGAGGCGAACCCAGGAGGTCAGGCCATACTCACAGGCTGTCAATCCTCTGCGGTGACCCTCCCGCCCCTTCCTTTCTCCCCCTCCCATTCTTCTCCTCCTCTTCTCTCCCTCTCCCTTCTATTTAGTCCCACTCGGCTTACAAACTCCCCAACTCCCCAGCTCCCCGACTCCCCCCCCCGTCTCCCACTCTCTCTTTCACCGGACTCCTCTCCAGCTTGAGTTGGGCAGACACAAGCTTTGTCAAAGGAGCCTCACATTCATTTTGCCGGCTGTTGCACTCAGCCTTGTATTTCATGTGAAGACATGTGGGCTGTCTCCTTCTATCCATTTATTTTAATTATGTTTTAATTGCTTGCCATCCTCCTCTAAATGCTTGCTTATTATTTCTATCAAGCTGATGTGAAAAATTTGCTGTGGACTGTGATTTTCTCCATTATCTTAACTGATGATAGATTTCTCTCCTTGGGTTTCCACCATGTACGCGTTGGGAGACAAAAGAAAAACAGATGTCGTGAATGTTTGCGTATCATTTTTCATTTCATTGCAAAATGATTTTTTTTCTCGCCTTGTTTCCAGAAAGACGTACTGTTAATAGGGGGAGAGAAAAATGAGCGAATATATATGTACTTTGCATTTTTTTTAAGGGAGAGGAGCAGATGGAAAGGGGGAAACTTTGGAAACGTCTGCGGTCTTCTCATGTATGTTACATGTTGCTGCACATTAGATTATGTGTAGGTGGTGACAGTCAGAACTGTGTACCCTTTTTTAACACGTCTGCGTCAGTGGAACATGATGATCATTTTGTGAAAAATCGCTGGACGCGTTACAAGTAACCTCGATTCCCAGGCTTGAGGAGGGAGGAGGCTCGGTGTAGATATCTCTTCAGGGGCCTCACTTTCCTCTTTAAAATCATTTTCTGCTTGAGAACATCTTAGTTCCCCCCACAACAATCATCTCCCCCATTTGTCCCCTGATGGGAAATCAAGATTTATGTGATAGTTCTTGTGCAAAAGCATCTTCATCTTAATCACATAATCCCTTTATCTCAAGTCCTGACCGATTCAGTGCAGAACGTCCACCAAACAAAACAGTGTTTTTAGGAAGATGAGCACGGCTGTGTCCTCCACCGGCTTAGGAGAGAAAGGAGACGTGTTACTCAGCGGGACGACGGCCCATCAGGAGAAAGAACCCTGGGGGGGGGTGAGGGCAAGACTTCATCCGAGAGGCCTGGCAGGCTCTCGCCCCCTGGTGTCCGAGGGGGCTGAGTGGTTCAGAGGGCCCAGCAGGCCAGAGGGGCCAGGGGATGTGCCCCCCAACAGTTTCCAATCTCCTCCTGTCAACCACCATTATGGTTACCCCACGGCCCCGGGCCTCATATACGGGGGATGATAAATGGCTGAGGAAGAAGTCATATGTGTCTCTGGAGATTCGGTTCTCTGCCCAATATTGAACTGGTCAAAGTCTTGTTACGAGACTTAAGAGCATGTTCAGCCTCCGTGGATGTGGTGTGAGGCTTCCCATAGAGGAGAGTGTGAGAGCACCCCCCCCACCTCCAGTTCGCTCTTATCTGATCTGGTCAGGCGCCACTGGCAGATAAACAACTGGAAGACAAATAAAACCACAATTCCTGTAAAGCCACCCAAGTTTAAGTGATAAATTATAAATAAGCCGTACGTGTGTTTCCTTGGCACAAACTGTGCTGCACGACTGCTCGACCAGAGTGACCTCAAATGAAAATAAATACTCCCGGGCTGCGTCAGACTAGGTGGAGATCCAGTGGGCTCTTATTCAAATGTTATGTCCCGGCCAGGGCGCTGGTTACGTATAGAATGAATTCCAATAGTGACTTAAATTATTACTCGGCATGCTAATGTGGAGGCTTCCCATGTTTTGTGGGTTTTTCATGTTGCCAAAAATATCCGAGCACATTAGTGAGGCCCGGAGAGTGATCAGAGCTGACTGCTCTGCTGCTCAAATTTAGGTTCATTATAAAATAATCAGGGTGGCTGACGAGAGCTGCATTCAGAAAGTGGAAACATTCACTCTCCTCTGCAAAGCGGTGGCTACCAAGTGACTGATCCTGTGTGCAGTGGGAATATGTGTGTGTGTGTGTGTTTATTTAGGAGATGCTGGATGGCAACCACAAGGGAATAAACAAATTGCAATATATCTGTGTGTGTGTGCTTGTGCGTCTCCTTTCTCCGCACATGTGTGTCCATGCCGTCAAGAGTGTGCATGTCCCGGCTATATGTTTGTGCAGACATGCATATGAGAGTCTTATGTGTGTTTGTGTGTGTGTGTGTTTGTGTGTGGCATTTCACATATGACACAACACATCCCTCCTCGGTGTTTGACTTTGGTAAGCAGCTTATCTGTCTGCTGTGCTAGTCTGTCCCAGGCTCTAACCTTTTGCAGCTTTCCGCAGACAAAGGACTGTTTTGCCATTCCTTGATAAGGAAGGAGACAAAAGTAGCTCACAAAGCAGCCGTGTCTCTAATGGCGTCCTGTGTGAACGTGTTGCCGGAGCGACAAGCTTTCTCCCGCGGGGATCTGGGAGTAAATGGGGAAGGTGGAATAAGGAAGAGTGGAAGAATGAGGCAGTGTAAACACTCAGTTGTAGCACGCTGCAGAGTGCTGAATAAGTGCCGAGGAGCAGGCACGCTATCTGCTTTGTTTTCGGTGCCCTCATAAACCTTTTGAGGGGAATTTTTTTGGGATATTTGGGTGAAAAATGCTTTTGTTTAGTCAATCAAACAGCAGCCAGGAGTTTCTGTTCTCATGGTGTTCAGATTTACACATGATTTGTTTTATTGCAGTGCACACAGCCAGAGGAGAAACTGAATCAGCAGCAGCAGGGGTCTAATGATTCTCCAAATCCAGGGTTTGGTTCAGATCTTGATTTTTGAGCCGGGGTTTGGTTTATACCTCGTTTTTTTTTTCTTTTCTTTTGTTTTTATTTGAAACTAAATGTTTCAACACCGCTCACTTGAATTTCAGGGTGATGATGGATTTGGATTAGTATTTATATAGCGCTTTACTAGTCTGATGATGACCACTCAAAGCGCTTTACAGTACAGTTTCACGTTCACCCATTCACACACACATTCATACAGTGCATCTACTTGCAGCACTTTGTTATTCTATGGGGGGCCATTCAGGGTTCAGCATCTTGCCTAAGGACACTTTGGCATGCAGATGGTTCAGACTGGGGACCGAACCGCCGACCTTTAGGTTGGAGGACGACCACTCTACCCCTCAGCCACAGCCGCCCTTAAATGATCCATCTGGAGCTCAGGAACCTGGTCAAATAAATGTTTCTACCTCAGTCATGATTTGACCAAAATAACAACAACAACGGCAACTGATTCTCCAGTTCAGGGTTTTGTGAACCGAGTCGAGCTTCACCGACCTTTGAATAAACAGGTGAACAGCTGCATGTGCAGCTTCATGGGTTCTGTGGACAGAGTCCTGCAGTTAGTCTTAAGTGGCACAGCTCAATAACTGCAGGTCACTTTTACAGTTTCAGAAAGAAAAGCTGCAACTGGCACAACCAATTTCAAACAGGCACATTTAGAAAGGGCACTGCAATAGTATTTACAAAATAATATAGAATCTGCTTATTATATCATATGTTCTAGTACAGACTGTGAAATGTATCTTATGAAATTGTGGAAGTTTTTGTTGACAGTTTTGATCTCAGCCTCAGAACTGTTAGACCTTCAAACAGCAGCAAAGCTTCAGCTACGATGATGCAAATGATGGGCGTCCGTTTTCTAAATTTGTACACCCCTCTCCTCTCTCTTTCTTCCAGATGAGAAGATGACTGGTGATGCTTCTCCAAGAACTACTGATCGTTGACACCGCTCCAGCGTTCTGCTCGCCCTCCGAAACTCACTGAACGACTATTATTAGCCAACAGGCTCCAGGACTGTTTGCACGCAGCACACAATGGCCTCCGCACTGTGGAGGTGTCCAGTGCTCCACTGCCTCCTGCTCCTTCTCGTTTGCTTTCACTGTTCACAAGGTGAGTTACCATGGAGCTGCTTAGCAGAAGTAGTTTTCATGTAATTTTGGGTCAACCTTTCAAGAAGCCACTTATTCTTCAGCTTTATAAATGCTGTGAATTTATAAGCAAATATTGTGGCCGCCACAAAAGAAGTGAAGAGCTGTTATGCAGCAAGGCTGCCGAGTTCTTCATCTGTGGGTTTACCCTTGGAGTTTGAAAAAAGGTTTTTCCATCAGGAGACACTTCAGGGGAAACAAGTGCGAATCAGCGAATTAGAATAAAATTCAATTTATTATCAACAAGATAAATAGATTTCTGCACGTAGACCCTGGTGAGAAAGTAGAAAACAATGGAAGCAGCCCCATGAATTAAGTTCCTTGAAAATGAAGGAGACTTCCAGGACAAGCGCTGGTGGTGGTGATGAAGAATGCAGCAGTTAGTTAGAATATTTCACCAAAAGCATCTGGTGGGCTGGTGTGATGGGAGATGCAGATGTTCTGGTCCGGTGGTGCAGGGGTGGAGGTGGCTCATGCAGCGATCACAGGGTTGAACTGACAGCTGAATGACAGGGGAGAGAGGGCATTTTCAAAGTTTGACAGCTTACAGGTGATTGGCTCAAGGCGCGTGTGTCAGGTTGTGATTGGATGAAAATGAGAATAAGCTGGGGAAGCCTAGAGACAGCAGGAGCCGTGCTTGGGATTGAGGAGGCAGGCGCAAGAATCCAAACTTTCGCCAAGCTTCATTTCAAATGAGATCATTGTTCTTGGCGATCCAATGAGAAAATGGCTTCAAATCTAGAGCAACACACATTGTTCCAGAATCCTTCCTCTGAAGCAGGAGCAGGGACCCTTTCACTATCTGCAGTTTTAAAGTGTACAGCATTTTTTTGAAGGCTATACTTACCTTTTGTGCACGAATATGACCTTAACCTCTCTTATGTGGTGGCTGTAACTAGTAAATAACAAAAGGTGGTTTTCACAAAGTCATTCTTGTCCAGGACTGACGGCGGTATTGCCAGACATGGTTTGCAAAGATAGCAATTCCTCCCTTTCGTTAAATTAATTTGCAAAAAATGGCTGGTTGGTTGGTTTTTGTTTTTGTCGTTCTGTTCATCACAGGAAAGAGAGAAAAACTGACAGTTTCTTGTGGTGCTCTCCTGTCTTTTTTCAATATCTTGTGCCATTTCAATAATTCACTTTGAGATGGTTCTTCAAGACAAAGACTTTGAGACAATTTCACTTTGTCTCATGCAAGCAGCTCTGGAGTAACAACAAAGCACTCCTTCAAATTTCCCTGCTAAATTAGGCTTCAGCTTTTTATGTATTAGCTCTCTCAACACAAAACTTCCACTCCGACTTCGTCTCCTCCTCATTGTCAGAATTCCTTTGAAAGCTGTTTGTTTGGCCATCAAACTCTACAGAGGAGCCATACTTTCAACCAATCACATTCCTGCAACTCCTTCGAGGTCTAGCTGCATGTGGTCTCTGTCATTCCTGCAAGAGGATCCCTGCAGACTAGGAACATTGGTTTGTCGTCAACAAACAGTAATCACCTTGACCGGCAGCTGGACAGGCCTGCAGCTGGAGGGCACATCCTTGAAGGACGTTAGTCTATTATTTTTGTTACTTTTTTTTATCACAGCAAAATATAATTGCCCCCCACACAGTTTTTCTCTTTCTCGTATTTCTGTGCTGCTATTTTTGTATTTATGAATTACCTTGTGGGCAGGATCACCAGGCCAGGTGTTCTGTTCCCCATCCCCCCCACTCGAGAGGAACTTTGCTGCACCTTTTCTGCAAAGTGAGGTTTTCTAACAGATTTCCTCTGTGCACTTAGAAGCACCGGAGCCACAGAGAAGTGATGCATTTTTTATTTGCGCCTTAATCTGATCCTTCTGATCAGTCAGCACCTGAAACCATCAAAGCCAGGGCACTTGATTCAGTTCCAGACTGAGGCCCTGGGAAGGAACTTGGCGCCGCTTTTAATTGTCTGCAACGACATCCCAGAGCTCTTTTTTGTTTCCCTGCCTCTCTTTGGATTAGTACATTTGGCTATAATTACAAGTATTGTCACAAAACACTCCCGTCTGTTAAGGGCCCATCAAAACCACTGATGTTGGTATGTCTGCTTAACGATGATTATTACATTTTTCCCCTCTCAGTCCCATTGTACCAGAGAAACAAAGTAACCCCAAATCACATGCGAGTGTGCCAAGCATTGATTACAGATAGATGTTGAAGCACATCATTTTTGCGGCGGGTGGAGTGCGGCTTCTTTTCAGTTTGAGTTTTGTCTTTTTGCTCTCTCTTGCTGTTTTGTTCTGTGATAGATTTCTCCTCCAGTTTTATTTTAGGTCGGGATGCAGTGTACAATTTGTTAACAAAGACAGATTGCCATGGAACAGGCTATCGCAGCATTCTTTCAAGCTGAGATGCATTTTTTTTGTAGATTAGCAATTTTAGATAATATAGAAGAGTCCCAGCGAGGCATTTGAAGAATAGCCCTCTGATTTACTGTGGCTCAGAAACTCAGTTGAATAGTCTTGCTGGCTTTCTTTAAGATGAATACTGCTTTGGCATGCAGAAAGTCCAGGTTTTGGGTTTCAGTTGATGTGAGGGCTCTCAGGACTAAGAATGCATATTTGCACATCCATCAATAAAGGAATGTGTGTGTGTGTGTGTGTGTGTGTGTGTCCGTCTGAAAACAATATCTGGTTCTATCCACATGCCACTCACCTTCAGCCTGTCCAGCCCTGAGGGCCTGCATGGCAGTGCTTATGATCTGCGTTTTCCAGCCGAGTCCCCGCAAGGAAAACTCCCTACTTGATAATTACCTTCTGTCCCTCACCAGGAAAGAGTATAATCAGGTTATCATCCCCCCCCACCCACAAACATTCCTCACATTTGAAATGCTAATTGACATAGCTAAAAAGAAAGTGATTTTTCTCTCTCCTGGTATTGACTTTCCCTTCAGTGGTAAGAATGAACTCCAGTCGGGTCTCTGCTTTGACAAACTTCATCGATCGGTGCAAAATGGAATGGAATGAACTGCTGTATTGCGAAAATTTATATTACAACGACATAGTGGAATCAAGTCATCTTTTCTCATTAACTTAATGTAATTTGTAAGTTGTGTTGATTTCAAGTTAATTCAACTTGCGTCATTTCATTTGTTAGATTACCTTAGAACTGCTGAGCTAAGCTGCTCTAACTGGAGGTCTGTTGACTGGAAATAATGAATGAAGAACTTATGAAGGATTCATGAGTTCATTGGATATACAAATGAATTTGAGAGCTAAAAGAGGGTAAAAAGGAGACAGAATTTTGTACGCACATTTGATAGGTGGTCAGAAACATGAATTCATGTGGATTCCACTGTTGCTCCATCCAGCTGTTGAGGTGTAAATAAGTGTTTGCTAACAGGTTTCATCGTATCCATTTTGAAAGGCCGATTAAAGATCACTAATTTGGTCTGAATGTCTCCAAGTGGCCAGTAAATGGCCGTTTTTTGCAAGTTGAATTAAAGTTAATTAACTATTTTTTTTCCAATTACATGAGCAGCTGTAATCTGATTTCTCGCTGCACATGGCGCAGCAGCAGGGCACAATTAAGTTGGATATCAGTGACGTGTGATTACTTTTACACAAGGAGAGCTGCACACACACAGGCACCTTCAGCTTTCTTCACATTTCCTGTCCATGGAGGGATTAGAATTATTCTTTTGAACCAGAGTTCAAAAGAGATCTATTATAATCTTCTAAATATTTACCATTAACCTATAAGGACACTCCTGTGAGATCCCAATATTCTCCTCAGAACCTCCGACAGATCTGTTCACAGAGAACCCTCCACTTTAATTAGCAGAGAAGAATAGATTAATGTGATAACTACGCAGAAGACGTCGATTAAAAGACCGGGGTATTTTAAATTCAGAGAATGTGTAATTAAGTCCAGACCTTAAAGAGTATCTCACAGAGGTTAAACAGACATTTATAATAACATACCTTCTATTATATGATATAATATACTGTATATAATGTCATGTGATGGGTTAAAAGCTAGCAGTACTCAGTAAATGAATGAATTCACTGTAACTTCTTGGCATTTTGTCACTGCCATATTTGACAGCAGTTGTTGATGATGGACCATAGTATATGAGGGCAATTATTCTGTAGCCATGGCATATATGAGCAGTGTTGCAGACGAGGGCGTCTGACAGCAGGGAGAGTATGGGGAGCCTGGTTTAGGTCTTGAGGAGTTGTAGGATTTATTTACTGACAAACCCCTTAAACTGCACATATATATATATATATTCACTGGTATTTCACAGCCATACTGGTAACTCTCCAGTCGCCGACCACAGCAGCACACACCTTTTCTCTCGCTCACTTTCTACATTCACAATTTTCGCTCTGAACTATCTCTCAAAGCTGCTGCACGACTCAAACTCCTCAAACCTACTGCAGATCTTGCACACAGATGAGAAATCACAACCGGATCTGGTTATTCACCTGCTACTGCTGCCACTTCACGCCTAAGAAGAAAGTACTTTTTTTTTAATGAGTACAGTTTCCGCACTGTACTTGTACTACATGAAATATCATATAATACAAAGGAAGCTTGACAAGCACACTTGTCTACAGCTAGCTATAGCTTATCACTTGTCAGAGCTTTCGGAGACAATGGCCGGCTGTCAAGTCGGAAGTAAATTGCTAAATAAATGCAAACAGGCAATATCCTATTCAGTAGGAGAGATAGAATCTGAGATCAGATGTAAGGAGAGATGTCATTTCCACCTTAATATCCTCTAATTGATGTCTATTTTTGGCTTTAAAGGGTGATCATGCTCGCCCTGACAGCACGCCACTGTCAGATTCCTCGCTGAGGCGTCGGAGATTCCAAAATGACTGTTTTCTAGTTTTGTAAATACATTTTTTGTGTTAATTAACAGTCACAGTTAGTGCTACTACCAGTGACAAATGTATTGCATTTATCATCATGACTGCTGCATTATTGAAGCCTGTGTATCCCCGGTTAAACACATCGAATAGAAAGCAGCAGCATCAGCAGTATTTGGAAGAGTAAACACTAAATGCAGAAATAAAATGAACAACAGTAGCGCTTGATTGCCCGATGCATCATTTCCTGTGAACTTCTCATTTGTAGAATGGGTTTGTTTTAATGCACATCTTAAGGATATAATATACCTTTTAAATTAATACTGAGAAGCAGCAGGGGCATCACGCTGGCATGTTCTACATATGCTCCTTACTCTCATTCTTTTTACTCCATTTCTTCCACATCCTGGTGCCGTTATATAACACATCATACAAAGTTATTCTCCTGCAAGGATAAAGTAGGTCACGCAGGTATCAGGTTTGTTTTTAGATGTCTCAGACCGCCCAGTCTGCAGATCTGAAAGCAAATGACCAGATTCAAAGGCAGCGTCCACAAAGGAGGGCCAAGTGCACGGACGCATACCTGCTGGGACTGAATGAGAGCTGTTATCGTGATCCTTTAAAGCAAAGAGAGCCAGATTTCGGGGGCATTATATCGTGCAGTCAATGTCAACACTTTCAGTTGGCTGTTGTGTTAAAAGGATGGCGGGCACCTCGCTCCTCATATCTAAATATTGCACAAAAGGGGGGGATGTAAAAGATTAAGTGGTTCGTGTTTGATGACTGTGTCATATCTGCAGAGACGGGGATCAGAGTGAAGAGGCTGTGTTTGTTTAGGCACCACCAAGTGTTCCAGCATGAGCAGACTGTGTGAATAAGAGACATTAAAATGCAGTTTTTATTAATTATCTAGTCAGACGACACGAGAATCATGTTTGAGGAAAAAGCAGCGTGAGATTCCTGAAAAGATTCTCTCGTCTTCTTTTCCTGCTGCTCTATGACACATTGTAGGTTTTCTCTCTAATTTATGTTTGATTGTGAAATATATTCCCTGCTCCGGCGTACCAGCGGCAAAGGTTAACAACACGTCTCAGCACAACATTTGTCTCAAGAAATGCCATACACTGTGCTGATGGAGGACCCTCCCTTGTGCCACACTGGTATTTCCAGTCCTGTGGTTGAATGAATAGGGGGGGGGGGGCATTGTGCTCTAACTCCTCTCTGGCCCCGGGCCATACACATCCAGTCTGTCATCCATTGATATGCTTGGCTTGCCATTTTATAATTCATATTGAAAGCTGCGGGTCCACGGCAGTGAGATCATGAATTATCAGCTAAACCATGGGAGATTCACAGATGACTGGTCAAACTGTGTGAGGGGGAACAAGCACAAAGGAAGGGAAAACATCGGATACATCAGTCTGGCATGGAAATTCTGCCCAACTGAAACTATGTCGACAAATAAGTCAGGGGGTTCATCATCTGGTTTGAATAGACTTTGCCATTTAATTCCCCTACTGCTTATTTACTAATACAGTTTTCACCCAATCCCTGAAGTTAGCGTGCGGCCTTTCAATTTGTGTTCATGCAGTGCCGCAGATATCTTTCTGTGCATCGTCCCGTAACAATATGCTCTTTTAATAATATCCGAGGACCTGGAAAGTTTTTGAATCATGAGAGAACTTGAAATTGAAATGAGCCAGTCCCATGAATCTCCAGGATCAGTTTTCACTCAGAGGAAATGAAATACAATATCACCCTTGATAGGCTCATCCCAGATTTATTGCAATAGCGATTTCCTGAGTGCATTTTTTGGTAAAGCAAAAGCAGCAAGGAGATGTATCTGTCCAACATGCGCACGTTCGAAAACCTGTTTCCCCTTTAGGAGAGAGGCCGGTGCTTCGGTGTGTGTTGGGCTGTGATTGTAAAAGTCGCTGTTATATGTCCAGCTGATGAACAATCACTTCATTTAATGGGCTCGGAGTTTCTGACAGTTTGATTTCATTTGTTAAGCATGCTTTAAATCTCACTCGCCCGCAGCATCCCAGAGCCGTTCTATTCACACCCCTTATGGTAACAAGTTGTATAAACACAGCACCAGAGGCCTACCTCACTCTTTCCTTTCTTAAATGCTGTCTGCACTTGCTTTCTTTCTCCGGGCAGACCCAATTCAAATAATAGATGAGTCCAGCTTACAGCCACAGAGTAGTTTACCTCGGAATCTAAACTTTTGGATTTGCTCGGTGTAAGTCACTGCTTCACAGGAGGGTTCAGCTGTCATAACAAAGTAATGCGTTTAATCTTGAGAGGAAGCAGGAGGGTTTCAAATAAAATCAGCTCTGCACTTTTAAAAAGATGTGGAGTTTTTTTTTTCTTTTCTTCCTTTCCCTGTGTGTGGGAAGGTGAAGCCAACAATATAAATCTGGTTTGCAGCAGAGACAAATTTATTTACAGGGTCAACAAGAACCTGTTAAGTTTTTGTGTGCGGTTAAGTGTTCGCCCAGAACTTTAAAATAGCTTGAAGGGCATGCCAGAGCTAATTTAATTTGACCAAAAAGCACAAGAGCTAAACAAACACGCAAAAACAAAAGCAGGCATATAATATTTAACACCAAAGGGAAGCTGGGCGGAGGAGATCAAAGCGGACTGTAGCCCTGAAAAAGCACCTGAGGCCAGAGTGAAGCCAGACTTTGAAACACAAATGTCCGGGACCTTCTGATGGATACAGTTTCACCATTGATCAGCTGGATGCCGCATAACTGAGTGATACAGCTGCATGATTGGCTGGCCAGTCAGGTGCTGGGACACGAGAATCGTCTGCCCAATACCTCATCACCGCTTCCTGAATGTGGGCAGTACAAGATGCAACTTACCTAGATACAACTGTGTTTGGATAGAACTTCTCATAAAAGAGAGTCACCAGTCCAGTGGAGCAAACACAAGATTCAGCTTTCCCCTCAGGAGGCTCACTTTTTAATACATCTTATTCACTTGACCACATGGCAGCTGACATAGAGGGGAATGAGCTTGTAACTGTCTCTGAGAGCGGTCATTTTACTAGTAAATATAGCTGAAATCCCAGTCCAGCCACTCGCTTTAAATTTATGTGTATGGGGATCCTCTCAGATGACGTTGTGGTAATAAAATCAGGATTGTATCCGTGCAGAGCAGCCGCCTGGAAAGGGACGTCTAGCCTGTTATTTTTATACCTCATATTACAGAAACGGAGAAATGTGTAAATATGAACAGCTTTATTGGGAATTTGCTTGTATTAATATAATGTATATGTGAGCACAGAGTGCAGCAGAGGAGCAAACAGATAAAGGGCTAAAACCGGCTGACACCAGGCAGAATGTAAAGCCGATTTGAAGCCATGAATATTCTTATTAGCTTGTTGCGTCATCTATAGTGACTTCTAGCGACTTTTTGAGCCAGCTTTAGCTAATTTCCATTGAAAGTACTTTGAGAATTTTTTTCGACGACATCCTCTATATCACACATTAAACCTACACAGTAAAGTCATATACTAGCTCCTGCTATTTCCTCTCTCATTATGACTTATGTATCTTGAAGCACTGTTCAACACAGAGAGCTTGAATTCCGATACGAATGCCATGGGAAAAAAAGATCTCTGGTGGTTTATCTTTTATGTCAGCTTGTGTCAAAGCTAATGCTGACAGTGGGCAACTGATGGCAATCAATAAAATAAATTATGATGCATTTGGTAAATGGGATTTTGTGCACTTTCTTTGACTCGTGTGCATTTTAGCGTGTGCACAGATATATCTGTTCATGAGGAAGGAGAAAGAAACGGACAGAGAGCGACTGACGTGTAAATATAAAGTAAGACTGGTTCCACTTTGTTTCGTCAGCCAATGCTTTCTTGTTCATTTCACTCAGTTTTGCATGGCTGGTGCTCATATACGATCCAAATCAGTGTAATGATGTGTGCTGGGTCTCTCTCTCTCTCTCTCTCTCTCTCTCTCTCTCTCTCTCTCTCTCTCTCTCTCTCTCTCTCTCTCTCTCTCTCTCTCTCTCTCTCTCTCTCTCTCTCTCTCTCTCTCTCTCTCTTTCTGTGCCTGCAGGCCAGCTCTCGCCACAGGCAATGAATGCAGGTCTGTTGCATTCACTGTATTAGTAATCTCCTCAGGCTGAGTCTGTGCCATAGAGCATGACCGCACATTTTTTTGTGCCGGAATTAAATGTCACCTCAGGGCGGGTCACCTGCAAACAAAAGGCCACCAGGCGATTTGCAGGTATAAACAGTCCAAGATAAGGAAGCCCTCTCCTGCCGTGCAGGAAATTAAATAAGTATACAGAAAGAGGAAAGTCAGTAAAAAAGCGAAGCACAAAGAAAGCTTTTGTTTGTCTTACACTATCGACATCTCCCCCCCCCCCTTGTACCGCATAGTCCCGCTGGGTGTGTGAGGCACAATGGTCCTGTCGAAGATGAGGGGCAGGAAACTGTCTGTCATCAACATCTCTCCATCTGTGCATCTCTTATCAGCGCTCCGGCTTTCTGCTCGCATTGACCGGAATGCTGGTGGAAGGGAACGGGGCAAGGTCATCACACTCGAGTCAATCAAAGTGGTCCGTGCTCCAGAGATAGCAGCAGGCTACTGCGGAGGAATGTGCCTGGATGCTATTTTTCACCGGCCTTCCTGGTTACTCTCCGAGACGCTTCAGACAGAGAGCTGTATAACAGATCAAAATGCTTCCCCCTGTCAGGCTATACAGCTGTACATGTGTATTTAATGAGAGGCTAAATCTTTGCATGAATGGGGGACTCTCCACGGACCACCGCGGCCTGGGAGGCGAGGTTACATGTTCGATGGAGACAGCCACCAGCAGGCATCTGTCAGCTGTTTCATGGTAGCATTGCAACCGTGCGTGCCACTGTAGAGGAGCAGCAGAGTGCCACAAAACTACAAGGGGAAAAGTGCCGTAAAGTTTGTTAAATTAATTCTTTCACCTTTTTAAAGAATTCAATCACAGAGAAACAAATTAAAGGCTCAAAGAAAGTCAAGTTCAATCGCTGACGAGAATCCTTTCAAAATAAAGTCACAGATTTCTAGAAATTTTAATGTGAGGTTATGTTGCCAAACCAAAGAATTCCTCCGGGATTGTTCATTAAAAACCCATAAAAGTAAATGACATTGGCTCACACAGGCAACAGTAATCACATGTCCTTGCAGGTTGAAGCTGTCTCAGGAAAGTCTCCCCCTTATCCAGAGAACCTTTATTTTCCTGAAGTTGCGACGAAGAAATGTTTTTAATTGGACTGTCCTGATTTAAAAGTCAAGTCCTTGTGCCTGAATTCTGTAAAAAAAAAAGGATTGCCGAGGGATGGACATTGTTAGCAGGAGTTCAGGATGTGTCCTGAAGACATCCCTGATAAGAATCGCCCGTTAATGTAAGCCAGCAAAGAGTCTGCCTTAATTGAATAAAAAAATAAATATTTAAATGTTCTCTGAAATGCGCACTAGATTAAAAACGTATGTCAGAATGAAAGAGGAAAAACAAAATTATTATTGTTCTGGTTCTTCCGTGCACCTTGAGTAGAATCAAGAAAATGTCTCTTCATGCAAATGTTAAACCAAAACCGTGCTGACCCACCTCATCTGCATAAAAAACAAAACCACATCTGTATCACTCCAACCACTTTGGCACAAGTGGGTTTGTTTAGAGCAGGTTTAAAAAGGCACGAAAGCACCAGCCTGACTTTGTGCCTGGTGATCGTGATTGCACCATTGTGTTAAAGGTTACTGCTGCCCTTGCACGAAGATAAACCCCCTTATCAGAATTGTCTCAAGGCCTCGATCTCCGTTCCTAGTCATCCCGAGTCTCCAGCTCATTATTCATGTAATCCATGTTCCAGCTGCAGCTTTTCCCTGACACCCTGTCTCTGTGACGCGCTGAGTAAGCCTGGGCTCAGCTCTGTTTGGGCAGGGTTGGGTGGAGGAGATGCGGGGTTGATTAGGAGGGTGAAATGGGGAGGCTTTGCCCCAGCAAACAAGAACAGAGGCGCAGGCATGTGATGGAGACGCACCCACATCCTCCCCTCCTCCCCCTTTCCTCCCCTTCATCCTCCTCCACTTTTCTTCTTCATCCTCACCCTTGGGGAACCACCTGACTTATTCCGAGACGTTTTTCCCTGAGCGGAAAAATCGAGACGGGGTTTCGGTGCAGGGGTAAAATATAGGCTTTATGGGGGGTTAAGCATCACTCAGGGTAGATCAAACCTGTGAAACTATGCCCCTGCTGCACACGAGAGAGTTGCTGTAACTCACCTCTTTCTCTCTTTCTGCGTGTTTCATCAACTCCCCTGCAAAAAAAAAACTGAGAAGCAACAGTATGTTATACATTGAACGAGCAATGATCTAATTCTGTCAAAATCGCACTCCCCCGGGAGCATATATGTTCGTTTCATCTTCCAAGTTGAACATTTTATTTTTTCTTTCAAATGTTTAGCCCCTGTTGACAGTTATTTGTATCACTATGAAAGGGTTGTTTTCTAAGTAGACTATACAAGGTGTTGAATTATACTGTGCTTTAATCCGAGTGATGTGTCCAATGGACCAAACAACTGGAGACATTACATCGAGTAATGTCTCCTCAACTGAATTATTCCTGTCATGACTTGTATATTAACTACCCACCCCCTTTACATCCAGAGGATTATACGTATTAGTAATATAATGATGCCCCTCTCTCTCCGTGCTGGCTTTCTTTGATGTGCGCCCACAAGGGTCAAGGATCATTCAACCAATTCACGCAGGATAAAACCTTGATTCCTGTGGTCGAATTAAGACACAGGCATTACAGCATCCACTGTCTGTTTTTCTTTTTCCCTTTGGTTCTTCCTCCCATGGGAGAAATTCTTCAACTGCTGAGCGGGTGTTTGGATAGAGTTAGAATGAGCCACTGTGTTGACTGTGGGGCAGTTTTGTCGAAATTGTGCGACTTCAGACTGTGATTTTTTGCAGCAGCAAAACAGGAACGGGCTGTCCATTTCAAATATTTCACTGGACTTCATTTAAGGTTGTGTTTGCATCAAACTCTGGGCTTTTTCCACGAATTTTCAATCCTTCATCTCATAATCGTGGCTAAAAGGTCATGCTAACCTTGAACTCGCCGGCTCTGTTGTAGCGATTCGAGGAAACAAGACTTCTGCTAAACAAATTAGGGCATATGTCTTCAATCTTCCAAATAAATGTCGATCTTACATTAGTATTTTCAAAATCTTGTCGATTAGCATGAGAGTGGCATGGTTAGCCTAAATGTTCTTAGTGACATACAGTTTGCAGTTTATAGGGAGAAAGGTGGCAGATTTACCACATGTCGTTTTTTGAAATCTTCTCATTCCCCCAACGACAACTGTAGAATTTTGGAAAAATAAGTGGTGTTACTACTGTGAGCTAATACCGTTGCTAAAGATTCATGAGATGGTGTGATATTTAATATTCCCATGAAGGCTGCATATTTTGATTTAATGCGAAAAGGCTGAGGCTTAATGTCAAAAAGTCCAACATCCTCACCAACTGATGACCTTTGGAGCTAATATGCCCACATTTAAATTTTTGAATTCTTTAAACCTTTGCTCCGGAGTAAAAACAACAAAAAAAAGACACCACTTAAAAAAAACTCTGAAAATGCCAGGTATTGCATTTATTAGAGAGAACTACTAAATGCAGCCACTTATTGTTGAGGGGAGGGTTTTTAGAGGAACTGCTATTATGAGAATAAGGTGGGAAATGTTTTTATTTTCCCTTTTTAAATTCACGCTGCTTCACAAAAAGAGAAAACATAACATGCCTGCATCTGGCATGATAGGATCTGGCTTCCTCTCCATGGACCCACCTGAGGAGTTAAGAGGCAGCGACAGGGCCGATCACACTCAGTCTCGGCTAAATGACGAATGTTTCCCCTTAAACCCGTTCAACGAGACATGCTTCAATCTGTCACATGTGGTTCCCTCCTCCCACTGTGTTTTTATTTTATAAATGAAATAAACAGGAGGTGAAATACAGAACAGTCCTCAGCCGTGAATACGAAATGATGGCTTTGGAATTCGAGGTGGCAACACTGAATTCATACATCACCAGAAAGAGGAAATGGATACGACTTAGAGCGCTTTGTCTAACCACAAATGGACTCGGCCCTATATTGCCGGTTTCTATTTTAGCATCCTTCTATCGGAATCAAGAGTCTCTGATAGCAGCTGTCTGGGAAAGGCGGGTGTAGCCCCGGGGTTTGTGGTTGTGTCTGACACTGTCTTTAGAAACACTTCCCAGCAAGGTAGACCAGAGCAGGGACTAAAGTGTCATGGGGAAACGGTGCCATATGTCCAAGTAGATTTTTTTCAGTGTTTCGCCCGCGCTCCGGCAGTTGATATGAAACAGGAGCCCTTGTGGCATAGTGAGGAGCTTCGGGGTGTTGTGTGTATTTGAATAGAAGGTGTTATTTTGTGAATCCCAAATCTCCTTTTCTCATCTCCCACCTTGCTCCTGTGTGTCTCACATCTGATGGGCAGGCAGGTAGCGCACGTGTCGCACATTATTTCGGCTGCAGCACAGAACTCCCTTGCAAATGTAGGGATGTGGAGCTGTGAAGTGTGTGTGTGCTGTGAATTAGTCCAGTCCAGTCCGTCATTTTAGAAATATGTGCGCAGACACTTAAAGACTCCTTTTGTCTTATTTTCCACATTAAAACTTTACCGCAGTGGTCTCTTGAAATTTATTTTTAAGGCATTTTTTTGTTCCTTTGGCCAGCAATCAAAGTGTGTCATGGAACAGATTAGAAATACTGCAGTAAAGAACAAAGAGACTGGGGGAAAAGAAAGAGGCACAACACTTATGAAGCTGTTTCCTATATTGGGAATTATATATGTTTTTTCATTTTTTTTTTTCCACTTCATAAATTCCCATTGAAATTTTTACTCCACCCGAGCAAAACATGCTATATGGCCTCTCTGTCAGTCCGGATATCGGATTATGGAGGCATCCCCTGCTGTTGGAGGAAAAGCTTGACTCTGAGATCTTCTCTTTCTTCCGAAGATGTTGGCTACCAGTAATATGAGGAATAAAACAACATAAAAAGACAAACAATCTTGAAGTACTCCTGCTGTGACCACGGTGGGGGAACTCTTATTTGACTAAAGGCTACACCCTCCTTTATGCTGCAGAGAAAGCGTCCCTGTCAGACCCAAGCCCAGAACAATGGGGGCCAGCCCTGGGCAAACAGGGCCATTTGCATGCAGCTGTTTGCCGTTTCCAGAACCACAAAGGCCAATCAAAGGAACCTTAATGGAGGATGACAAGCGTCAACCAACGCCTTTGCTCTCTGTCTGCTCCAGCCCTCTCCACTCTGTCTACCCTCCAAAAGTGCCCCAGTTTTTTTTTTCTTTTTAACACTGATCAAACATTCCGCCACTTTTTTCCCTCCCCCCACTGTTTTATGTTCTTTACAATTTTACGGGTTAAAGGTTGATTAGGACGCAGACCAGCAGAGATTAACCCGAATCTATGTGTACCGGTCCGGCACGGCCACACAATTAGAAATATCTCACCACGAAAACAAAAAAACTCTATTATTCTTTTGGTTTCATCTCCAGGGTTTTGAAAAAGTGTAACTCTGGATGTTTTCAGATGTGTCCATCTGAGCCACAGTGTCACTTTCCAATTTCAAGGGTGTTGATAGAAAACAAAATATGCACGATGAGGGATTGGAGGGGCGGGGGGTGTGGTGGTTGGGAGTGAATTAAAGGCTGCCAACGGTAGAAGAAGGAAAAACTCCCAGAATGCAACACATTGAGAAGTGGTCCTGGCCTTTGCTTTGCTCTCTTGAGCTCAATAGACGGCTTAGCAGGCAGGTCAGGGGGAGGAATCTGAAAAGCTACTTTCCTCGCAGTCACTCACTGACCAGAATACATGATAAGGCTCCGTGTCAACAAGGCCAGGAATAGGGATCACAGCCAATTATGACTGAGTCAAAGTGGTTACCATGGCAATTTGACTAAATGCTCTCAATAACGCATTATTCAATTCCCTGACTGATCGTGTAATTTCATGTTAATCTGAGGTACAGACACGGAGAGAGCAGCTCACTTTCTTTCTTTCTTGAATACACACACACATACACAGGCATCTTGTTGGGGCCTATTTTTCTCCTTCCAGTTTTCTCAACACTGTTTTCCCTGCAGCTGGTGCCCTTCTGTCGCAGTATTCAACTGCTGCAAAGTTGAGCAGTCAAACAAAGCACAGAACGTGAGATGAAAAGCTTTTCATACTTCCTTAAGACACTGACACTTGTGCACACAAACAATCATCCCCTCTTTCCGAGATCTCTCGCAAAACTTGTCTAAACCCGGAAAATCAACACCTACATCCAGAAACCTTTTGTTGTCGCAAGGTATTTCCTCCATAGCTGCGCTTCAATCCTAAAATCTCAAGCAAT